>NC_044347.1:2254606-2554606 GCF_007364275.1 Archocentrus centrarchus
TATTGTTCCCACATCACTGGATATTCAGTACATTGGTGTGCGTTTTGAGCTATGACCTCACATGCTGCTAAATGCAGCACTCTGATTGGTCAGTCCTGTTTGTTCGCTTGCGAAAGTCAGAAAAATCGAACTTGATCCGAAAAAATAAATGCCGCAAATTCGTCCTGTGAAATGACGTCGGTGTGTGAACGGCTGCACTAAACACAGGAGAGTCCGAAAAATATTTTTAACGCACGAAACATTCGCACGGAATTTACGCATCCGGTGTGAAAGGGCCTTAATACATAAAACCTGAGTACTGACAGTGTTTAGGTTCTTTTTATTATGAGTAAAAATCACAAAGAAAATCTCAGCTCTCTCTCTGAGTTTCTTTGTAACTTCAGTGCTAACTGGGACCATAATAAACCAAACCAACAGCAGCTGATGAAGTCACACAGTTTCAATAATAGTGTAACACTGAGATTTTTCTCACCTGTTGTGTTGAACTCATTGTTTCCTCTGTAGAGGCTGAAAATGTTCCTCTGCTGCTCCGTCAGACTCTCCTCCTCCTGATGATCAGCTGCAGGAGAACAGATCTTTATTAGAAGCTACCACACTGCACTGTTTGGGGGAATGAGCCCTTTAAGGCTGCATTTGGATTTATACACTTCTGTGGGATACGGCCGGTTCCAGCCTGCTATGTTAGGGTGGGCATCTAGAAACAGGAGGTGGGAAACTTGTTTGAAACAAAGACAGAAGGTCTGAAGAGCCGACTAGTAACCCACAGGTTTGTGGTTCCCTGTTCGAGCTGGACTGCAGCGACTGGGAGGTTTTCAGAACCGCTCCAACAGTTTTGATGAGTATACAGATGCTATGACGTCTTCCATCAGCTTCTGTGAGGACAGCTGCACACCATCACACACCAGGGTTACAGTAATGAAGAGCCCTGGTTCACAGCTAAGCTGAGGAGGCTGAGGCTGGAGAACAAGGAAGTGTTTCAGAGTGGAGTCAAGCTTCTTTCCCACCAACAGGGTTCCGGAGCCGGTGCCAGTATTTGAACCGTTAGGCAGGTTTTCCACCACGGAAACACTCGGTGCTCGGCCGAAAAACGGGTTCAACTCCGGCCCCGCAAACTAGCTGGTCTCAAACCAAGAATGCGTGACGAAAGCGGCAGAAGGGCGTGACGCTGCCGTCTCAACATCAAGTTTTCTACCATATTACTAAGGCTAAGGCTGAACTTGCTTCTTTGTATCAGTTCATATGACAGATAAAAGGACACAAAGTGCGTACTTGTCGTCTTGCTCTAATCGCTGTCTGTGTTTCCCTCTGTGCTGCACACAGATGCTGCAGTAGTTTGGTTTGGACCCTAAAACGTATTTGCAGCACAGAAAGGAGAGCGTGTTCTCCCACGTTTGTGCGCTTCGGATTCGTGTCCAGACGAGGACCCGCCCACACTCATACGTAAAGGAGCAGTTCACAGAAACACGGTGGAAATGTGGGCCCGTTCTTAAGCGTTTCGCCAGTTCATTGGGAACAGCACGAGCACTGGCACATGAACCGGCTCCTCGGCGGTGGGAAAGTAGCAACAGAGACAGTTTCAGAGTTCAGGTTTAGCAAAGCAGTGAGAGGCTAAACAGGTGAACTGAAAGAAACTCCAAAACCAGTTTTCAGTGAACGACTGCTGCTAATTTTCCACCGCCGATGTGCCGGTTTGCGTGCCAATGCTCATGCTGTTCTCAACGAACTGGCGAAATGCTTAACCTGTTAACTGGCAACGGTACGCCCGTGGCCGTTGTGTAACCAGTGCTTACAATACTTTTTCTCACCAACGGATTGTCAGAATGTATCAAAAACAGGCTATATTTATTCAACGAAGTGACTAAATGACTCACGAGAGTGGATTATTATTTATTAGAGGATTTTGTCGCTGATTCAAACGGTTTTACGGAATCCCGCGAATGAACAGCTGTACTCTGAAGGCGATTCATGGTACGTGTTATGTTTTATTCTCAGCTCGTCCTCGTATTATTTTACAAAAAGCTTTATGCTTTGTGTACGTTTTGTTTGTGGGTGAGGGTATTTGTTTGGGAGGGGGTTGTAAGTTGTGTATCAGAGAAGGATTATTGGGAGGCTTGTTGTTTTTTTTATTTTATGTGTATATGTAGTGTTTGCATATACTGTAAATTTTGACCAATATACAATTTATTTATTTTGGGTGTGTGAAGGAATCACTGAAAATAGACTGGGGGTTTTTGTGAATGAAGGCCTAACATTTTCCTTCTTTTACAAATTAAGTCAACCTCTGATTTATATGTCTATAATTATAATTAATTTGTACTATCGGTAACTTTCTATATAGCAGAGGATTCCTCAGGGTAGTATCTTTGATTAGAGCCTCATTGATGACTGTATGTTGAAGCATTGAGAAGTTACAGCCATTTGAAGTCTGTATAACAAAGGCTGCTAACATGTGGCACTTGGAGTCTCCAATGCACATGTGAGACCACACCTGGACATCAACACACAAAAACCTTTACAAAACAGTAGGTTTTTGTGCTATCTTGATAAAATTTGAAATATACGTTAAAAAGACTTCATTCTACAGCTTCATTATATTTTCCAGTCCATACCTCCCACACTCAGTGTCTAGTTACATGAAAACAAACAGGAAAAATCTAGGCGAGGCAAAAACTGTCTAATTTTTCTGTGTTCCAAACTTAATAGCTACATACTCATTACAGTTACAGCATTTTTGACTGCAAAAATGAAACATATAGCTTGTCTTCTTCACAAAAAACAAAGTTTTTGCATGTACTCCAAACAGTTCAGGAACAGCAGCTGATTTAATTTGGGTATGCTTTTTCAGGTGTTTTTATTGATTTTGGACCGGCGAGGGAAGGGGTTAAGAACAAGCCTGTGTTTCCACCGCGCTTCTGTGAACTCCTCCTTTACGTATGAGGGTGGGTCATTGTCTGGACACGGAAGCTGAAGAGCACAAACATGGGAGAACATGCTCCCCTTTGTTGAGACGGCAGAGTCACGCCTTTCTGTCGCTTTCGTCACGCGTTCTTGGTTCAAGACCAGCTAGCTTGCGTGGCCCGAGTTGAACCCATTTTTCGGCAGAGCACCGAGTGAGTTCACGGTGGAAAATGTGCAGAACAGTTCAAATACTGGCACTGGAACCCTGTCGGTTGAAAAGCGCCCTGCTGTCTGGAAAGTTCTCAGGCAGTGAACGAATCACAAGCCTAAAGCCCCCCACCCCCCCCAACTCCACCAACCGTTCAGGACCTGCTCACCACTTCACAAGTCTCTCCACCCCCCATGATGCCTCTCTGTATACTTGACAGAGATGTAAATCGACTGCTTCAGAGACCAAACCCCACAAATGAAACTCAAATGAACCCAACCAATACACAAGAAAAAAAAAAAAAAGAAAATCAATCTGATTGATCACAAGTGGACAAACTTCTGGCATCTGTGGACAAAATAAAATCCAACATTTTAGTGCACAGCACCGAACAGGAATGGCCCTCGAATCTCGTTGTAAATCCTGTATAATGACAATAAAGGCACATGAAGAACCACAATATATTTTTATTAGGGGTGGGATTTTAACGCTTTAATTTCAATTAATTAATTACGGGGAAAATAACAAATTAAAAATTTTAATGCATTTTAATCGCACTTTGCACCGTGGAACGTTTCTCAGTGCACGAGTTCCAGGCATACAGATTATATCGACGCAAAAATATCGGTGTCAAAAATTCAGCGGCTGCATCCTTCGAAGGACCCGGCCCACGTAGACGGTCCTTTGCAGCCCACAAAGACCGCAAAGACCGGAAGTGAGCGGCTAGCCTTCATATCAGCTGCCGTCACCTCTGCGTAGCTCATGTCGCCTAGCAACCGTGAGTGCGAAGCACAGCTGTGTAAAAGCAGCTGTTAAACGGAGAACGAACTTTTTCTCCTTTTTGTGGTTTAATTTTAAGTCTTTAATTCAAAATAAGCTGTTAAAACAAGCATAACACATTTCAACATCAAGGAATACAGCTGAGAGAATGATTAATTTACAACTATAACAAGTGAGCCATTAATGTTGAATAAAACTATCCAGTTATGATGCTTAACTTTAATTTCAGGAGTTTGCTTATCACAGGAGCACTTCCACCCTTTGTTGGTCTGTGTAGCAGACTGGTGGGAAAATAAACAACATTTTGAAGTTTAAGCTTATGTATATTGATTCATTCATCTACCAAACTTAAATTAATATTTATCATGTTAAATATTTAAATGTGATTAAAATGCGATTAATTTTGATTAATTAAATACAAAGCTTCTAATTAATTAGATTAATTTTTTAATCGAGTCCCATCCCTAATTTTTATTTTCAATGCGTTCAAATATAAACTCCATTTTATACAATTTTGTTAACATCTTCCTGTGTATTAGTTTTTAGCAGCGTGAGTCATTCAAATGAGACTTTTTAGTACTGGCAGCCAGTGTTGCCAAATTAGTGACTTTTCAGACCCATTTTTTCCAAAAAGCTAGTTGCTTTTTGACTTCTCTGTTTAATCTGGACAAGATTTCCCTGTATTGATGAAATCAGAACATCAGGAAGAAGATGTGCTCATGACTGAGAGGAATTTGGGTCATGAAAAACCAGCTTGAACAAGACTGAGTGACGAAGGTCAACTCGTAGCACCCAGAGATTGTTTCTGCTTAGATAACAGTCAGTATAAAAATGTTCTGGTTAGACAGGAACACGGGCTCAGAGAGAGCACACAGGCTGCTGTCTCCTCCAGGTCCCTGCATATGCATGTGTGATTTCTGATTCTTTAATATATTAAAGGTCTTAGTTTTTTAATTCAAGTGTTTCAGGTGTCTTCCTTCAGAAACAACCTGATTAACTGTCGTGATCTTCTGCCAAAAAGTGATTTCTGGTATCTGCCAGAAAATGATTGCCTGTATTTAAACTGTTGTAAATGACTTGCTGATCTATAATCTGTGGAACATATGACAAACATATCTCTCGTCAATGATATCAGGTCATTTTGAGCAAACATTTCTGTCACAAGGTAGAAGCTGCAATCAGTTTTTGGGCAGTGACTTTAATTATTCTTTATTTATCAGCCTAAAAAGTGTAATTGATCTTAAAAATGTCTTTTAAAGAGAAATCTGGCCAAGAGGGCAGCAGAAATCACAACAAATGTAACATTACACTCTATGAAGATATTTCAAGTGACCAAAGAGAGCTGGATTTATTATAATGTATAATAATGAGTCAGAAACATACGTGGAAAACAGGTCATTTCTTCATTTCATATATAAGCGCTTCATAAGTCGTACTGACTGCACTCTATTCACCAATATAAGCAAACACGTTACACAAAAGACACAGAAACATCGGAAATCACTTTTTGCCACAACACCGGCTCGTTGGAACCAGCTCCGGAACCTCGCAGTGGAAACGTAGCACGAACCGTACATAACGATGTAGATGCGCAGATGAATTTGTAGCTGCTCTCCCAGGTGTAGCTGCAGCGGTCACTGCTGCGTGTCTTTAGCTTTTTGTCTCCTGCTCTTTGTGTTTTGTCCTGTGTGTGTTGCTGGGATCTCTGTGCTCCTCTTTCTCTCCTCTCTCTCCCCTCACCGCCCAGCTGCTCTCTGCGCATCATTTTAGGAGTTCATTCCTCTCATGTGTTCATCCACAGCAGTTTCTGCTCCAGCTTTCTGCCAAACGCTCAACTGCTAAAGTTAGCTCGATGCTTACCTGTAGCTGCGCCCACAGACAGATTAGCGCTGTTCTCAGGTCACATCCAGGAGATCAGGGTGGGTGATCGATCCAAGTATCGATACGAACGTTGGTAGAGATGTTGGATCGATGCTTTAGTTTGTTTCTCCTCTAAATTCACGTCTTTTCATCAATGAAAAAGCAGCTACGTCAGCTCCGCTCTCCGACCACGCAGCCACACTTTGCTCCGCCCCCTTCTTCCTGCTCTGCTGTGGTTTGTCGCTGGGCGGTCACGTGACTCAGCTGCGCTCACAAATAACGTGGGCTGGAAATTCTCTACAACAGCAGCAACTTATAAAGACGAAAAACAGGAAAAAAAGAATCAAAGAGGAGAAAATCAGCATCAATTAATATTAATCATCAATAATCTGAGTAAATCCAAACTGCAGGTTATCAATGATTTCATGCATTAAGGGAACAAAGTGATCCAAACCTTCCTGCCCTGTGTGAAAAACTCATTTCCCCTCATATTCAATGATCAATGAACTGTGATGAAGCAGATTGTTGGAGAGCTGAGTTCAGTCTCACTGCCACACTCAGACCTGATCACTGCAGAGCTGCTGAATCAGGAAGACCCTTAAACACAAGCTGTGTGACAAAGTGAAGCAGCTCAAAGCTGTCAGGAAGCAAAAAGGAGCTTCCAAGACCAAGAAAGAAGCTGAAAGGAACCAATGCAGACAGAAATGAGCCTCTGACAGAGAAACATGCAGACACAACACCACAGCACCAATACTAAGGAGACAAAACCACATTCAATCAACATGGATCAAAGATCAAAGTTACAGGAGCAGCTGAAGGACAAAAAGCTGTGATCATTAAAGAGCTTTGAGCTTTGGACAAATATCACACATGTCCACAATTATGAGAGCTTCATCAAAACCATCATTTCCATCAGGAAGCCACAACAGCCTACTATCCATATAACAATGGAACAATAATCACTTTGCTCTGTTTGCTCCAAATGAACTCTGTCCATCAATGAAGAGTGAAAATGAGGATTTGGGACTAAAAGTCTTTGAGTGCACTGATCACAGAGCCTGAAAATCATTTCTGTCCCAGGATCCAGAAAAATAGCTGTGAATCCTGTAATACTGAGAAGCTTCTCTAAGTGTCAATGATTGTTTCTTGATGGCTCGGCCAGAGAAATTGTAAAAACTGGACCTTTTCCTGTGAGTCCAAATCCAAAGTGCAGCAAACTCAGTGTTTGTGAGGGGAACACAGGAAGAGGAAATGACTGATATATTGACATCACTGAAGTGCAGTAAGTCACCTGACTGTGATGGCACTGGGATGGATTTAGTCCCAGACATCATTGACTGTATGATGAAAGCATTCAGCAACAATCTGTCATTAATGATGGTTTATTGTGTGGAAAGATTGAAAAAGCTGCCCACAAACTACAGCCCATCTCTGCTCCCACAGCTCTCTGACAGACTACAAACAAGATCTGACAGCAGATTGTTGGACTGAGTCCAAACACAGTGTGCTCTATGAGCAGCAGCATGGAGATCACATACATGCTGATAGGATCATATTGGAGTTGTGTTTCCAAGTGCTGCTTTAAGCCTCTGATTGAATGGAGCAGAAATCAGGTCCATTTAAAGGCTCCAATCAGAAGTCAAAGTAGCAGAGGACACTTTCACCAACTGTGAGGATGGACCGACATAAGAGGCTCCTGTCAAAGGGCTGATCTCTCATTAGAAACATCTCTGAGTGATCCATCAGCAGAGCTCAAACTATTGTGCTGATCAACAGCAGCATTACATTTGGTTAGTTTGGGCTCTGCAACTTCAGCTGCTCTCCAAATGGATGAAAGACAAAGAATTCTGTTGGAGAATTCTTCCTGTAAGAAATGAAAATGATTCCATGTGTGAAACTGATAAAAAGCTGCAGTTTCAACAGCTGGCTTTGCCACTGCCTTTACAGAAAAGTGCAAACTTGGTGTGATCAGCTTAGAAAGAGAAACTGGGAGGATCCAGACACTACTGTGGCACATTTATTGTTCCTGAATCAGCTCCATAGGTTAGCTCTGTGCTCACATCTTTGGAAGCAGCTGGATTTCACTGATAAGTTAGATGTTAGCTTCAACTCATTGACATTGTGCACAAAAGGCACACAACAAAATGATCGTTCCACAACACTCATCCAGAGACGAGCTTCTGCGGTCATGCAGCCAGAGACCGGCGCATCCGACCGGCAATGTGGTTTAAGTGTCTTGCCCAAGGACACAAGGCAGCACAGTATGGAGAGAAAATTGACTCAAAATATCTGTGTGTCTGTAATGCAGGATTTGTGCGTGACTCAAATATCTGTGTGTCTGTAATGCAGGATTTGTGCGTGACTCAAATATCTGTGTGTCTGTAATGCAGGATTTGTGCGTGACTTGCTGGATTTGTAAATTTTGTTATACACGAATCACCTGCTACACACGCACAAAACGGCGGTTACGAGTGCACAAAGTTTTTGAGACACATTTCACGCTTCCGGTGAGCTCCCAGATTCGTGCGTAACTTGGTGCATTTAAATGCTTGTGCAGAGCTGGGTCATCTGAGTTTTGTTCTGGGTCTAGTGTTTTTTCCTGCTGAACTTATTTCACTCTATACTTGTGCCGAAGCGGCAAAGACCAATTTCTGTGGAAGATGGGATACCTCAGCACCCTTTAGTTATAACACATACCCCTACATCTACTTTTTAATATTCTAATACTATTTACATATGCATTTGTGAGCTGTACAAATGTAATTACTTGGTTAAAAGAAACGACCACTAGGTGGTGCAATGCTTCTCTGGCTCAGAAAACAGCCAGTAAACCTCTGAGAGGTTTGATACTGTTCTCCATGCATTTCTCTGTTAGCTAGAACTCATGTTTATGTGAGCTAAGCTACTTTAGCTGTTGGTAGCTAAGACAGTACACATATCCTGATCCTTGAGTTTCGGTCATTTGTGTCTCCAGCCCAGTCGGAGTCAGAGTACCACGTGCATTCACTTTCACCACCTCGGTCATACTGACGTCCAAAATCAATGGTGCCTTTGATATATCTCATGAGTCGCTTCACTGCAGTCCAGTGTTCATTAGATGCATTTGAACAGAACTTTGTCACACTGATTACTGCATAGGTGATGTCTGGTCTGGTCCAGGTTGACAGGTAAAGTAGAACTGCCAACTGCTGACTGGTATAATGCCTGGTCAACAGCCTCACTGTCCTCATCAGCTTTTGTGAGTTTGACACTAGTGTCAGCTGGAGTTGACACTGGTTTAGCTTCATCCATCTTGAACTTTTCAAGCATTTTCTTAGTGTACCCTGGCTGACCAATCCATATAGTTTCAGGGTTTGCCTCTTGGTCAACAGTCACACCTAGGATGTATTCCAGTTTGCCCATGTCTCTTACTGCAAACTTGTCAGCAATTGCCCGTTTGGACTCCCTCATTTGATGTTCATCTTTCGTTACCAGAATGATATCATCCACATACACAGCGAGGATCATCAATCCTCCAGCTCCTTCTCCTGTGTATATGCATGGACCACTGGTCGACTGGTTGAATCCAATCTTGTGGAGATGATCATGAAGTGCTGCATTCCAACAACACGAGGATTGCTTCAGGCCATAAATGCTCTTTTTCAGCTTGCAAACCAGATGCTCCTGGCCTTTCATTACAAAACCTTCAGGTGGCCTCATATATACATCTTCTTTCAGGTGCCATTCAGAAATGCTGCTGCTGTTACATCCATATGATGAAGCAACATTTTATTTGTTGCAGCCAGGACGATCATCGTACAAAGGGATTCTGCTCTTACTACTGGACTGAAGGTTTTGATCGTAGTTCAGCTCATATTGTTGTGAGTAGCCTGTGCAACTAATCTCAGTTTGTGTCTTTCCAGTGGACCCACCTGCACCAAACCTTTTCTTTGAAGACCCACTTACTCCCCACAATTTTCCGTCCTTTAGGTGATTCGATTAAGTCCCAGACTTCATTCTCGAGAAGTGATTTTCCAACATGAAATCCCTGGCAGAACACATGCAGACTGTCTGTAGCCTGGAGTCAAACACTCCCTCTGAGCTGCATGTAGTCTTCTTTGAAGCTCACACTCACTAACAGCCCTATGCAGCTGTTTACAGTCTGCATGCAGGCGCCACTATAGAGGCACTGAAGGGAGTGCACACATGTGTTTGTGTGGCAGCCTTATTGCACATGTATCTCCAGGAGAGAAGATCAGCACTAACAGCAGCTTCAATCATATATTGATCAGTGAGAATCTAATGGGAAAGAACTTGTGCCCACCTACAGCTCAGGTCCTCCCCACTGAGTTCAGCTTTAATCACACACTTGTTTGGAATAATGCAGCCCTACCCTGGATGGACCCTGAGCTCCACTTCCACGTCACACTGATGGCTGAACAGATGCCTAGTGATGTTACTCTGTACCGAAGCCCCGAGTCTGTACCAAGCAAAAGGGGGGCGTGTCCAAATGAAGCCTGTGTCGAGCCCCGTATGGCTTCTGAGAAAATCACGTGATAAAAGCTAAACGAGGCGTTTTCTAGAATCACGTGACCGCCTACATTATGTGATTTGAGTTGCTGAAAAAGACGTGGAAACAGGAAGCATTCTCAACGATCTGAGTCTGATTCACTGTTTTATAGCGGCATAATCAGAAAGCCCTGTACAAATCAGAATTTCAGTTTCTGCTTCTTCAGTCCTCTGTGTGGGTGTTTTCTAGGGCTGTATCATGAGTTGTTTTATTACCCAAAAACTTCCTGTAACACCACATACTGTCTCTATATATACTGTATAGTTTTGAGATTTTTATATATATATATATATATAGATCTATATATATAATATATATATATATATATATATATATATATATATATATCTATATATATATAGGGGTGGGACTTTAACGCGTTAATTCGATTAATAATTACGGGGAAATTAACGCGGTTTAAAAATTTTAATGCATTTTAATCGCACTTTGCACCGTGGAACGTTTCTCAGTGTGCGAGTTCCCGGCATACAGATTATATCGACGCACAATGTCCAAATTAGGGGCCGCATCCTGCGAAGGAACCCGGCCCACGTCTTTCGCAGCCCACGAAACACACAAAGGCCGGAGTGAGCGGCTAGCCTTCATATCAGCTGCCGTCACCTCTGCGTAGCTCATGTCGCCTAGCAACCGTGAGTGCGAAGCACAGCTGTGTAAAAGCAGCTGTTAAACGGAGAACGAACTTTTTCTCCTTTTTGTGGTTTAATTTTAAGTCTTTAATTCAAAATAAGCTGTTAAAACAAGCATAACACATTTCAAACATCAAGGAATACAGCTGAGAGAATGATTAATTTCCAACTATAACAAGTGAGACATTAATGTTGAATAAAACTATCCAGTTATGATGCTTAACTTTAATTTCAGGAGTTTATCACAGGAGCACTTCCACCCTTCATTGGTCTGTGTAGTAGACTGGTGGGAAAATAAACTAAATTTTGAAGTTTAAGCTTATGTATATTGATTCATTCATCAACTAAACTTGTCAAATATTGAAATGTGATTAAAATGCGATTAATTTCGATTAATTAATTACAAAGCTTGTAATTAATTCGATTAATTTTTTTAATCGAGTCCCACCCCTAATATATATATATATATATTTATGTATGTATACCTTAGCTGCTGTAATATTCAATGGCCCCATTGTGGGATCATTAAAGTTCATCTCATCTTATATTTTATTAATATACCATGATCAGCACAGATTTATTTAATCTGGCTTCACAAAAACTCCAGTGGAGATTTTGACAGAATTGCATAATTATACTAAAAGATCTGCCAGCCAACAGCACAGCAGGGACTGCTGTACATCAAATGACCAGCAGATGTCAGCACTCCTAAGTGAGCTGCTAAACGGGTTTTCAAATGTGATCAGGTTTTCGGCGAATCATTTGGCCGGAAAGATTTGACACATTCATGGGGCCTCATTGTATCATCACTACTGATGCCTCCACCTCCAACATCCCACACAGACTCCAGTGATTCGTAATAAAAAACTGATGAATCCTGATTGGCTGCTTCTTCCACGAGAGGAAAGTGATGGACACAGACAATTGCTTCCTGAAACCACCTGTGTCACACCTTCCCGTGTGACATCACTCCCCTTCCTGCTTCCTCAGTCAGAACTCGCAAAACCACTAGAGGTCGCTGTAGGAGCCAAAGATGTGCATGTGTGTCTGTGTGCACTGCATGGTTCTTGGTGTTGTGGGTGTGTTACCATGGGTGCGTTTTGCGTTATTTGACCACTTTCATACATAGACACTGTATTGTTGTGTAAGCTTTAATATTTATATGGACATTTTTATTAGATGCACCTTCATTGCCAGACAAATAAAGGTATCAAATGAAACCTTGAGGGTAGTTGTATTGGTGTGCGTGCCAGCGATTTTCTCCCATGTTTAGCCCACGGTGGCTCATTAGCATTTTTGGATCGATTGGATCCCCGAGTCCACGAGAGGAAAACATGAGACTGAGAATATGACACAAATTCATTTAATTTCAACGAGCTTAAAGGGTCCTGACTCACTGCTGAGGACTTTGATGCTGGACACAGAGATAAAGTCTGAACAGAGTTAATTCCAAAAAACCAAAACACAAAGCTGCAGGGGGTCCTCCGGCCACTCGAGGCTGTGAGGTCTCAGTGGGCGTCTCACACACACATTCAAACACTGACTCCAAAAGGGAATTTTCCCAGCGCCAAAGTTATGGAGCCAGAACAGTGCCACCAAAACACAAACCAACAAATGAAGTAAAAAATAAACATCCACATTAAAATAAATGAGGTTCAAAAGGTGTTTTACACACAAAAAGTTTGATTGAACAATAACATACAAACCTTTTTAACACAATCTTTTTTTGTTTTGGTTTTTTTGCTACACTTTTTTCTTTTCGGTTTCAATCCCCTCTCACTCTTTGGGCGTGGAGGGGAGGGGGTCACATTTCACAGCTTTTTCCCAAGTTTAGGAATGCCTTATTCCATTTCCCTATTTAAACCTGATTCCATTACTTTGGCCATACTGACTGTATGTTACTGTGCTACTGATAATGCACCTGGGTGCTGCTGAGAATAACAAAGCATCACCTGTGCTCTGCTTCTTTATGAACTCTGCTGAAGAGTTTGGTTTCCATTATGTGAGACAGCTTTCTATTTGTATTTACTGACTCAAAGGACTTCACTGTGTCTCTCTGAATAATATGATATTTCATCACCTTTAGCACTGGAGGAGACCAAGGAGGGGAAATGTTGGGATGGTTGACTGTTCATTGTTGGTGGGTGTGGCAAAGCAAGTTACATTTCAGGGAAAAGTGTCATAATCAGAGGTCAGTGATGGAAATCCTTCACTTGTAATTGTTGTCCATCAAAGATGGGACATAATGAAAGAGTCCTGAAATATATGAACGTACATTATTGAATGATTTTCACTTGCAGAGTTGAGCTTGTGGTGTGACGTGTGGAACAAGCACTTATTCCGAGCCGCTTCAGTCTGGAAGAGCACGATCTACCCGATCCTTCAGACAGCCTGCATTTGCAAAAACAGCCCTCTCAAATAATTAAATTTCATGGGCGCAGGAATACATTCACATTTGCTCAATGAATTTCCACGCATGTAGAACAAAGCAGCCACGCACACAAAGAAGCCAGTGTGCAGGTGAGACGGTCTGCTGTGCGTGGGCTGCAGCAGGTTTCACGCACCCACGGGTGATTCTCTGATTGTGGAACGAAATTCTGCGCAAGCAGAGAAACTGACTTTTGACCATCTGGGGCGGAGCCCCAAAGGATTCAGAAGCCCTCACATGATTGGTCACTTTTAATTCGATTATGCCCACAACGTGAGGGCCTTGACCTTGATTGACAGCAGTTGTCAGGTAACATTGAACAACTGTTTCTTCAAAACAATACCATTTGTGAATGTTACACAGGCCTGTAGTCAAAATAAAATATACTTCATTAAATCTTCTAGCTGAGGTGATATTGCTAGCAGTGAACACTTATGTTATGGCGGTATTCCAACTTTGTATTCCTGTAACAGCTGCTGTGGAAGAATTGTCCCTGATGCTCCATCAAACTACAAACTGATTCAGCATGAGGTGATGCACAGTGGGAGTTTTTAGATGACCTGAGATATTCGGTGTATCACGGTAACACAAAGCACAGGAAGAAGGAATAAATCTTGTTTGATTCGCACTTCCTTTCAGTTTCTTCCACCACATGTTGGTTCTTTAAAATCAGGACAGAATTAGCTCTCATTCATACATTATATCTGTTAAATACAACAGATATGGAACTAGATTATTATTATTATTGTGCAATCATGTGTACATATACATTTGTTCTCTTGAACTCTGTTACATTTACACAATAAGGCCTGATATTAATGACTAGCAAATACAAAGTGAGAGGAAATGTGTGTGAGTGTGGTCACATTCACCAACATAAACATCAGAGGGCTTCAGGTTCAGGTGAGTTTATTTGCTCCTGCAGGTACATTTGGTTTGCATTCAGCAGCTCATCCATGTGAAAATGAAAACCTTTCCAAACATCCCAGAAACAGAATCAAACACAGTGAAGGAAAAAGAAGAACAAATCCACCCTACATGATGGAAGACAAACACTCGTTTGTTCATCCGGCTGCTGGGAAATAAAAATCTGTGTTTATGGTCTCAAAAATCAAACAGGTCCAAGGCGCTCTTCATCATCTTCATCAGTGTCAGTGTTCCAGCCTTCTACTGACAGAGACATCAGCCACTGCCTGCCACACTAAAGCAAAGGCAGTAACAGACAAGCATTAAACAGCATTAAGAAAAGAGGACTGGGCCATGGCTGCTCTCACTGTCCTGGAGCTGACCAACAACAACAGATCATCTGCAAACTTTAAAAAGCTCCTGAGATGTTTCTGATGTGCTGCTGTTTTACCTGTCAGCACTTCTTGCTACCTCACCCCCATTTCCACAAGAGGCTTTGACTTCTGCAGGCCGCCCCTGGAAATAAGAACGACTTCTTTGTCTGATTAAATAAAGCGGATAATTCAGTGGATCTGGATCTCAAGGTTTTCAAGTTTGACTGTGCAACCAGAAGAGGATCTTTGTGTGTCTGCAGATTCATTGTGATCCAATGATGGGAATGATTTCTGCCCTGCATGATCACGCTGATGTTTGGACAAAGCAGATAATGAAGTGAATGTTTTTGGACATTGGTAACAGTGAAAACAGTTTCTGTGCAGCGTGGGATCGTTTGTGTTGGGAGTATGAACTGAGATTCTTGAAGCTCTTATCACACTGGTCACAGCTGAAGTTCCCTTCAATGTGTGTACGTTCATGAAGGTTTACGACTACCTGTTTGTGAGAAGCTTTTGTCACAGTATCTGCACTTGTATGGTTTCTCCCCTGTGTGGACTCGTTTATGCACTTTAAGCTGAGTTGAAGTGAAGAAGGATGACCCACACTGATCACAGAGGTGCTTTTTAACCCCACTGTGAGTAAGTTCATGTCGTTTTAATTCCCTTGTTGTGGTGAAGCTTCTCCCACATTCTTTGCAGTAGTTCAGTTTGTGTCCAGTGTGTCTACGCTGATGTATTTTTAAGTTGTGTTGACGATTGAAGGTTTTTCCACAAAGTCACAGCGAAACGCTTCCCACCACCACAGAGAAGACAGGACTGAGAACTGGATCCATCTGTGTGGCTCTGCTTCTACACAAAGACACAAAGACAGAGTAAGTCAGAGAATCCTTCAACATTTTTATCCTGTACGTCACCTGAAATAAAGAGCATCTCTGCCAACGTCCAATTACATTTTACTGTTTACATTAGAACACTCAGCTTACTGGATACAATAACTACAATACTACCACCATAATACTACAATAATACTCATTTAACACTATAATAACCTTAATGTCATTCTGAAGTACTATCACTGTAACACTACAATAATACCACCATAATACTGCAATATTACTGTCTTAATGAACTGCCACCAACGTAGTGCTACAATATTAATGTCACACTATTTTAATACTAATGTATCCACCCATGGAACAATACTAATGCAGTACTACAATCCTATAGTACTGCATTACCACATTTTATTTACACATTATATTTCTTTTAGGACATTAAAATTATTTTTATTCTATATGCACCTGACTGAAGAAGGAGCCAGTTCAAATGAACAAAGAGCAAATTATGCAGATATAATAATAATAATAATAATAATAATAATAATAATAATAATAATAATAATAATAATAACAACAATAATGCCTAATATATCAGGAAACTACCATTATCTTAAATAATATAGTGAGAGAAATGTAACAATTTACTTTTTTTCCTTTCACAATTTAATGAGCAGAGTTGTTCCACACACTCAGGCTAAAATGAAAAGATCAAAATAAAAATACACACCTCACAGTAACAGAGCTTGTAGAGTCTCTTTCTGCTGTGGATCTGTTTGTGTGCTTTCAGGTAACGTGGAGCTTTAAAAGTCTTATCACACAGGTCACATTGATAAGGTGTCTCCTCAGTGTGGGTAAACATGTGCTGTTGTCTCTGGTAATCTGTTGCAAACTTTTGCCACACTGACCACAGCAGTACACGTCATGTAAGTGTGAATGCGGAGGTGTGCATTTCTGCTCTCCATGCGGCTGAAGGCTTTTCCACAATAGTCACAGCTGTATGCCTTAATCCAGAGTGGGTAATTTGATGACTCTTTAAACCTTTATTCTGAGTAAAAGTTCTGCCACACTGATCACAGCGGTACGGTTTCTCTCCACTGTGGATGCGCTGGTGTATTTTTAAGTTTCCAGCATGTCTAAAACACTTTCCACACACGTCACAGATGAACGGTCTCTCTCCAGTGTGGATGACTTGATGATATTGTCAATTTACTTTTAATAGTAAATCCTCCCCACACAGATCACAGGAGTATTTTTTTACTCCCTTCGGTCTGTGAGGTTTGTCAGCCTCCTGAGAGCACTGACTTCTTGGTCCATGTTGGTCCTGCAGTGACAGAGATACAAACAGCAGTGAGTGAAATGCAGTCACTAGTGACTAATGGCAGCGCCTGCTAGCAAATTGTGGTTATTGTGATACGTTCTGGTAACTAACAGCTGAAGTAGAGAAAAAATAACAGCTGAAATTCTCAGCACAGCGAGCACACACACACACACACCACACCACACACACACACACACACACACCACACACCACCCACAACACACACACACAACACACACACCACACACCACACGGCCAGAGAGCCAACAGTGGAGTGAGTGTGGAGAAAGAGTCAGTAATGATCTTACTCAGTGTCAAAGGGTCATCTTTTACAAATGAAGGAATCCGTCCGCAGTGACGACACCACTTTAATGCTGCCTAATGTGGGTGAAAACACTCCACTTACTCAGAGACACCCGAGCTGCAGAGTTTAAACGATGTATCAAAGCAACAAATTTGTGATGATTTTTTAGAATCGCATCACCTGAGTTACTCGATGAATCGTGGCAGCCCAAATTACCACCACCTATTGGTGATAATAGCACATTACATGCAACCATGTACAGGAAAAATAAAAATCCTTAATTTTTGTAAACATTTTTGTAAAATAATTTCAAAGCATTAATTGGACATCCTGGTTATGAAGAATCACAACAGTCCAGCTTTAAAATGCCAAAGGATGGGACAACACTGATGATGAATGAAAGCCACCCTGAAAACTTGATTTATCTGTGAGCTAACAGACACGTCCTGGACAAAGATGAATCCAATGCTGTGTTTCTATTAGTCCCTACTCAGCACGGCCAACGCAACTCGTCACGGTCTTGTTGTGTTTTCATTACAATTACCACCTCAGTGTGGGTGGAGTGGAAATAACAACGCGGGCAGTAGTCTATTGACATAATCTGTATGCAACTCAAAACAACACAACAATGGATTAGCTAGAGGCAAACTAATGGTGGCTAATGCCAGTTTACTATGACATCATGCATAAATCCCTTGTACAATGTTTAATGGATGAAGGTTATCACTGTAAAGTATTAAAATTTGTATGCTGTGTGTGCCTTTCAGATTGGATCTCTTATTGCAAAACTACTGCTGCGAATCGTGGTCTGGACATTGACCCGAGCCTCCCAATGTTTGCCTCCATTCTTCTTGCCATCAGTTTTAAAAATGGTGCAGTTGATTCTGCTTAAGGGAGTCGCTCTCATGACTCAGCTACTGACAACTCTCTTTAGCCAATCGTGGCAATGTTGTTCTTTCTATGCCACATTTTTTGGATCGCGTCCAGATCGCTTACTAAAAAAGTACCTGGTAACTGGTACCAGGGTACTAACGGAAACGCCGCACAAGAATCCTCACAGGAGTACTGCAGGCCACATGAATGCCATTAAATGACAGCCAACACTGTCATGGTGCTGTGTGGCAGGAGTGGGTAGACCCCAAACTGCACAACTCAGGAGAGGGTGAACTTAAAGTGGTTTATTAGGAAGTTAAACAGAAGACAAAACAAACCTACACTGGGAAGGAAGCTAAACCAAAACCGGGGAGGAGCAGGGAGACACACAGCGAGGGAACACTGAAGACGAAGCAACAAAGGACAGATGAAAACTGAGGGCTTAAATACACAATAGGTAATCGGGGCAAGAGGAAACAGCAGGGCACAGCAGGTGAAGCAAATGAGACTAACAACACAGGGGAAGCAAAACTAAACACAAAGCACAGGGAACACAAGACTGGCAAAATAAAACAGGAAGTGACTAACCAAGGTACACGCAGACTACATACGGGGGACTGGCACACAGACACGGGACAGAGACGCAGACTAGTCACAACACTAGGAATAAAACTCAACAAGAAAACACAGGAGGTCAGGGTTAAGACAAAATGACAAAAAGAGACAAGACCATGGAAGCAGGGGAGACGGGACAAAGGGAACAAAAGTATCAAAACAAACTGGGAAATAACAAAACTCAGGGAAAATAAAACTAAACACAAAACGCTGGGCAGACGGCCCAGGAACGTAGTCCAACAGTTCAGGGGGCCAAGGGGCCAAAAAGTAGGGTCCAAACCAGATGGGCGGCCGACCGCGCTCCAAGCGGCAGTGGCGAGATGAGACAGGAGGCTCGGACTGAGCCAGACACTCGGACTGAGCGTGACCTTAGGATGAACGGGGCCTACAGGGCGAGGCCCCGGATGCGCAGGCTGGGACTGCGGTGCAGTGCACACAGCTGCTTTATTGGACAGCTGGGGCTGCTTAGGGGGTAGCCTGGGTGCAGATAATGGAGACGGTGTGGAAGCTGACTGCGGGGAAGCTGACACTAGGGGTGCTGACTCCCGGGGAACTGGAGTCGGGGAAGCTAAGGGGACCGAAGCTACCACGGGAGTAGGAACTGAGGAGACTGGGACCGAAATGTGACCTTTGTATTTGGTCTTGTTGTAACTTCAGTGCTAACTGAGACCATAATAAACCAAACCAACAGCAGCTGATGAAGTCACACAGTTTCAATAATAGTGTAACACTGAGATTTTTCTCACCTGTTGTGTTGAACTCATTGTTTCCTCTGTAGAGGCTGAAAATGTTCCTCTGCTGCTCCGTCAGACTTCCTCCTGCAGGAGAACAGATCTTTATTAGAAGCTACCACACAGATGCTGTGACGTCCTCCATCAGCTTCTGTGAGGACAGCTGCACACCATCACACACCAGGGTCACAGTAATGAAGAGCCCTGGTTCACAGCTAAGCTGAGGAGGCTGAGGCTGGAAGAGGAGGAAGCGTTTCAGAGTGGAGACGGAGGCAGTTTCAAAGTTCAGGTTTAGCAAAGCAGTGAGAGGCTAAACAGGTGAACTGAAAGAAACTCCTGAACCAGTTTTAAGTTGTTAGGGATTATTTTTTACTCACTGAATAAAGGACAAATGTTTAAAGGTAAAGTCCAATAAATTAATTAATAAACAGTGGATCAAACAAATAATAAACAATTAAATAATACATTAGACAGAGAGCAACAGATCAGACAGTAGTAGACTAACTTCTCTGTATCAGTGAATCTCATCTTGAAGACCGGCCACCGAACGTACAAACATCACCAACATCACCATAATCTGCCATTAATCTGGACAAGATTTCCCTGTATTGATGAAATCAGAACATCAGGAAGAAGATGTGCTCATGACTGAGAGGAATCTGGGTCATGAAAAACCAGCTTGAACGACTGAGTGACGAAGGTCAACTCGTAGCACCCAGAGATTGTTTCTGCTTAGATAACAGTCAGTATAAAAATGTTCTGGTTAGACAGGAACACGGGCTCAGAGAGAGCACACAGGCTGCTGTCTCCTCCAGGTCCCTGCATATGCATGTGTGATTTTCTGATTCTTTAATATATTAAAGGTCTTAGTTTTTTAATTCAAGTGTTTCAGGTGTCTTCCTTCAGAAACAACCTGATTAACTGTCGTGATCTTCTGCCAAAAAGTGATTTCCGGTATCTGCCAGAAAATGATTGCCTGTATTTAAACTGTTGTAAATGACTTGCTGATCTATAATCTGTGGAACATATGACAAACATATCTCTCGTCAATGATATCAGGTCATTTTGAGCAAACATTTCTGTCACAAGGTAGAAGCTGCAATCAGTTTTTGGCAGTGACTTTAATTATTCTTTATTTATCAGCCTAAAAAGTGTAATTGATCTTAAAAATGTCTTTTAAAGAGAAATCTGGCCAAGGGCAGCAGAAATCACAACAAATGTAACATTACACTCTATGAAGATATTTCAAGTGACCAAAGAGAGCTGGATTTATTATAATGTATAATAATGAGTCAGAAACATACGTGGAAAACAGGTCATTTCTTCATTTCATATATAAGCGCTTCATAAGTCGTACTGACTGCACTCTATTCACCAATATAAGCAAACACGTTACACATAAAAGACACAGAAACATCGGAAATCACTTTTTGCCACAAACCGGCTCGTTGGAACCAGCACCGGAACCTCGCAGTGGAAACGTAGCACGAACCGTACATAACGATGTAGATGCGCAGATGAATTTGTAGCTGCTCTCCCAGGTGTAGCTGCAGCGGTCACTGCTGCGTGTCTTTAGCTTTTTGTCTCCTGCTCTTTGTGTTTTGTCCTGTGTGTTGTTGCTGGGATCTCTGTGCTCCTCTTTTCTCTCCTCTCTCTCCCCTCACCGCCCAGCTGCTCTGCGCATCATTTTAGGAGTTCACTTCCTCTCATGTGTTCATCCACAGCAGGTTCTGCTCCAGCTTTCTGCCAAACGCTCAACTGCTAAAGTTAGCTCGATGCTTACCTGTAGCTGAGCCCACAGACAGATTAGCGCTGTTCTCAGGTCACATCCAGGAGATCAGGGTGGGTGATCGATCCAAGTATCGATACGAACGTTGGTAGAGATGTTGGATCGATGCTTTAGTTTGTTTCTCCTCTAAATTCACGTCTTTTCATCAATGAAAAAGCAGCTACGTCAGCTCCGCTCTCCGACCACGCAGCCACACTTTGCTCCGCCCCTTCTTCCTGCTCTGCTGTGGTTTGTCGCTGGGCGGTCACGTGACTCAGCTGCGCTCACAAATAACGTGGGCTGGAAATTCTCTACAACAGCAGCAACTTATAAAGACGAAAAACAGAAAAAAGAATCAAAGAGGAGAAAAATCAGCATCAATTAATATTAATGATCAGTAACCATGCCAGCACACATAGTTGGGCCCCATATGGGATAAGTAAGGGCAAACATTATGGGCCCCATAAGGTTTTTTCCATGGTGGCCCTACAGGGGTTTGCCCAGATAGATTCTAACCCGCCCTGAATATGTGTTCATTTGGGTGCAGACGGTCCATGCATGGGTTAAAACATATAAAGCATTACAAGATTACGCTCACGCAGCCCCCAGTGTTTCAGCATAAACACTTATAAGACAGCAGCATTCAGCTGATTTACGTGCAGTCTGTCTGCACAAGCGCAAAGAGGCGGAGCCGGAGAGCTCAGATGGAGCAGAAGGGAATGTTTTTGTAGCGCCAGATGAAGCTTTTCCTCTGTAACCACCATTAAAGCTTTACTGGGAAACAGCTGGAGGTCCTTCATCAACCACCTGATCAGTAAGTGAAGAAAAGAGAACTTTGTAGCTGCTTCATCCTGTTTGTTTTACACAGGGAAAAACTGCAGTACGGAAGTCTCTGGAGCTTGAAAAAGGCGACTGGACTTCTTTTTGTTTCTTGAAGACGTTTCACCTCTCATCCGAAAGGCTTCTTCAGTTCTCACCAAATGGTGGAGAGACCCAGGTATTAAACCCCTGTGGGCGTAGTCCCCTGGAGGTGGTTATGACCCTCTATTGATCATGTGCTTGAACACATGTGCCCAGGTGTGAAGGGGGCGTGGGTCATATTTAATCAGTGGTTTCAGTTGAAACCAATTTAGGACTCCGCTCCATTGTTTCCTGTGGCCTATTGAGGTCACTGGAACAAAGGTGTGAATGGGGGTTGAGACGTCTGGGAAGGGAGCTCAGGACAGCACTGTAAGCGGGGGAAAGTTGGTGACGTAATCCACCTCCTCTGTTCAATGATGGTTGTTCACAGTGGACATAGATGGCTTCTTTCACTCCTCTTTCAAACCATCTGTTTTCCCTGTCCAAAATGTGGACATTGGCATCCTCAAAAGAGTGCCCTTTTTCCTTCAGATGCAGATGTACTGCTGAATCTTGTCCTGTCGAGGTGGCTCTTCTATGTTGTGCCATTCGTTTGTGAAGAGGCTGTTTGGTTTCACCAATGTAGAGGTCCGAGCACTCTTCACTGCACTGAACAGCATACACTACATCGCTGATCTTGTGTTTGGCGGGTTTGTCCTTGGGATGAACCAGTTTTTGTCTTAGGGTGTGACTTGGTTTGAAGTATACTGAGATGTCATGCTTGGAGAAAATTCTTCTGAGTTTCTCTGACAAGCCTGACACATATGGGATGACAATGTTGTTCCTCTTGTCCTTCCCATTCTCTGTAGTTTGTGTTTGGCCTTCATTCCTGTGCATCTTAGCTGATTTGATGAAGGCCCAGTTGGGGTAACCGCATGTTTTGAGGGCTTTCTTAATGTGTGTGTGTTCCTTATGCTTCCCTTCTGCCTTAGAGGGAACACTTTCCGCACGGTGTTGTAGGGTCCTGATCACCCCAAGTTTGTGTTCCAGAGGGTGGGGGGAGTCAAAGAGGAGATACTGGTCTGTGTGTGTGGGCTTCCGGTAAACTTCAATGTTTACCGGAATGTTTACTCAGTGTAAGTGAGTTTTGTGGACTTAATAATTCAAATTCATTATTTTTGAAACCGGTAGAAGAAAGAGAGATTATTGAAATGGTAAATAAATGTAAAAATAAACTTTCCACAGACTGTGATGATATTGATATGATGGTAGTAAAAAAGGTAATTGATGGAATTGTGTCCCCTTTAACATATCTGTGTAATTTATCATTCAGAACAGGTACATTCCCTGAGAGAATGAAAATTGCTAAAGTTATTCCTTTACATAAAGCCGGTGATGTTCATGACTTTACTAACTATAGGCCAGTCTCTTTACTTTCACAGTTCTCTAAGATAATGGAGAAATTGTTTGTGGCAAGGCTTGACAATTTTAATGAAAAATGCAATGTATTAATGGAAAGTCAGTATGGTTTTAGGGCAGCCAGGTCAACAACATTGGCAATGATAGAGTTAGTGGAACATATAACGGAATATATACAAAACAGAAAATATGCAGTGGGGATATTTATTGACTTAAAAAAGGCCTTTGATACTATTGATCATAAAATATTAATATATAAAATGGAAAGATATGGAGTGAGAGGGGTAGCAAATAACTGGCTGAAAAGTTATCTTGACAACAGACAGCAATATGTACAAATTGGTCAGTCCAAATCTTTATGTTTGAATATTACATGTGGGGTTCCTCAAGGCTCAGTATTGGGTCCCAAATTGTTTATTATGTATATTAATGATATATGTAGAGTGACTAATGTTTTGAATTTTATTATATTTGCTGATGATACAATTATTTTTTATACTGGGGATGATCTAAAACAGGTTTTGGATGATGTTGGTAAAGAAATTGATAAACTTAAATATTGGTTTGATAGAAATAAATTATCTTTAAATTTAACTAAGACAAAATTTATGTTGTTTGGAAATAAAGAAATTAATACTGTGGTAAAGTTAGAAATTAATAATGTAAGGATTGAGCAAGTTTTTCAACATAAGTTTCTAGGAGTAATATTGGACCACAAGTTATGTTGGAAACCCCATATCAACACGTGTGTAATAAGATGGCAAAAATTATAGGGATATTAGGGAAAAATAGGCATATCTTGAATATTAAAACTTTGCACACTTTATACTGTACAATGTTACTACCATATTTGGAGTATTGTGTTGAAGTTTGGGGTAACACATATAAGAGTTCTCTACAAAAAATATGTATTATGCAAAAAGAGCACTGAGAATGATATATAATGTTGGGTATAGGGAACACACAAATCCACTATTCTTTAAATCAAAACTTGTGAAATTTATGGATTTAGTAAAATTTAAAACTGCTCAGATGATGTTTAAAGCAAAAAACAGTATGCTTCCAAAGAATATTCAAAATTTCTTTAAAAATAGAGAAGGAAGGTTTGATCTAAGAGGGAAATGTAACTTTGTTCAACCATGTGTTCGCTCAAATCTTAAAAGTATGTGTGTATCAGTTTGTGGAGTGCGTTTGTGGAATGGTTTAGATGATGAAATTAAGTTAAGTACAACTATTGCACAATTCAAGAAAAAATATAAGGAGCATATAATAATGTGTATAAATACGAATGAGATGTTTTGTTATTTTGTTATTGTTGGATTGTAGCTTCATGTACATTAAAATGATCTATAGAAGATTGGGTAGATTGTATCACAGGGCACTTTGGCATGGGTAGGTGTGTGTAGCCATGCATGCTGGTGTTAGAGTATGCATGTTTGGTTAAAATGTTTGGTTAATTTATAATTCAGTTTAATTATGAACTTGTAAAAGGCAATGGGGACAGGACTAGATAAGCTATTGCTTCTTCCTGCTCCCTTTTCGAACACCTGGAGATTGTTATAAAATACATTGCTGGTCATTTTATTTATTTATTTTGATGTTTGATTTGCATTTGATATATAGGTGAATATGTGTATGTATGCATATATGGATATATGTATGTTTTATTTTCCTACACGTTTATTTATTTTTCGTTGTTGTTTTTTTTTTTTTTTTTTTTTTTATATTGATTGTTCGAAATAAATTGAATAAAAAAAAAAAAAAAAAAAATGTTGAGGCTCCATGCATTTATGGACTCCCAAAGATCCACAAAGAAGGAGTCCCACTTCGACCCATTATCAGCAGTATATAAACTCGGTCACCTAACAACATTTCCAAACACCTCGCCACCATCTTATCACCGCTTGTTGGCATCACACCCACCCACCACATTGAAACTCTACAGATTTTTACTAACAAGGTCCAGAATTCTTTTACTGGATCCAGATTGAAACCATGGTTGTCCTTTGATGTGGTCTTCACCTTTCCACTTGCATACCTACAACTGAGGCAGTGGAGACCGTCGAAGACGACTACAGGAAGACGATTCTCCTTACTGAACAGAACCAGCTTCACCCCAAGATCAGATTTGTGCACTTTTAGATCTCTGCCTTACCACAACATATTTTAAATACAATGATGGATTCCTACAGACAGAAGCATGGATTGTGCCATGGGCTCCCCAGTGTCTCCCATTGTAGCCAACCTTACATGGAGGAAGTGGAAGGAAAGTAAAGCTCTTGGTTCTTTCAAAGGGAGGCACCTAGCCACTGGTAACAGATATGTAGATGACACCTGGGTCAAAATCAAAACCCAAGAAGTAGAAGCCTTCACTCGTCACATTAACTCAGTGGATAAATACATACGTTTTACCAGGGAGGACACCAGAGATAAACAAGTTACCATTCCTGGACTTGTGCGGTGCTTACGAGGAAGATGAAGCCCTCAACATTGAAGTTTACCGGAAGCCCACACACACAGACCAGTATCTCCTCTTTGACTCGCACCCACCCTCTGGAACACAACTTGGGTGATCAGACCCTACAACCACCGTGCGAAAGTGTTCCCTCTAAGGCAGAAGGAAGAATAAGGAACCACACACACATAAAGAAAGCCCTCCAAAACATGCGGGTTACCCAACTTGGGCCTTCATCAAATCAGCTAAGATGCACAGGAATGAAGGCCAAACACAAAACTACAGAGAATAGGAAGGACAAGAAGGAACAAAATTGTCATCCCATATGTGTCAGGCTTGTCAGAGAACTCAGAAGAATTTTCTCCACGCATGACAATCTCAGTATAATTCAACCAAGTCACACACCTAAGACAAAAAATGGTTGCATCCCAAGGACCAAACCCGCCAAACACAAGATCAGCGAATTTTGTAGTGTATGCGGTTCAGTGAAGTGAAAGGATCGGACATCTACATGGTGAAACCAAAAAGCCTCTTCACAAACGCAATGGCAAACATAGAAGAGCAACCATGACAGGACAAGATCTCAGAAGTACATCTGCATCTGAAGGAAAAAGGGCACTCTTTTGAGGATGCCAATGTCCACATTTTGGAAAGGAAAACAGATGGTTGAAAGAGGAGTGAAAGAAGCCATCTATGTCCACTGTGAACAACCATCATTGAACAGGAGGTGGATTACGTCACAAACTTTCCCCCGCTTGACAGTGCTGTCCGAGCTCCTTCCCAGACGTCTCAACCCCCCATTCACACCCTTTGTCCAGTGACCTCAATAGGCCACAGGAAACAATGGAGCGGAGTCCTAAATTGGTTTCAACTGAACCACTGATTAAATATGACCCACGCCCCCTTCACACCTGGGCACATGTGTTCAAAGCACATGATCAATAGAGGGTCATAACCACCTCCAGGGGCTACGCCCACAGGGGTTTAATACCTGGTCTCTCCACCATTTGGTTTGAGAAACTGAAGAAGCCTTTCGATGAGAGGTGAAACGTCTTCAAGAAACAAAAAGAAGTCCAGTCGCCTTTTTCAAGCTCCAGAGACTACTATGACCTGGATAACTGAGAATCTACACAGACATATTGCCTTGCAGTACGGAGTTAAATATGCAGATGAACTGTCATACGAAAAAAAGTTTTCTTATTCAATTCAATTCAATTTTATTTATATAGCACCAAATAACAACAAACAATCGCCTCAAAGCGCTTTGTATTGTGGGTAAAGACCCTACATAATACAGAGAAACAACCCAACAGTCAAAACGACCCCCTATGAGCAGCACTTGGTGACAGTGGGAAGGAAAAAACTCCCTTTACAGGAAGAAACTCAGCAGAAACCAGGCCTCAGGGAGGGGGGGTCATCTGTTACTCGGGTAATCGATGGAATAATCGATAGAATAATTGATTACTAAATAAGTGATAGTTGCAGCCCTAATGAAATTTGCTAACATACCATAAGCGTACATCACCTTCTCACATAAAAGCAAACAGAATTCAGGTGATAGAGCGATTGTTTGTAAGCAGGGTTATAATAGTTTTGATTTTACATTAAGTTTAGTTTAGTTAGTTTTTACTTTTTTTTCTCTAATTCAGTAGTTTTAATTAGTTTTCAGAGTGGTTTGCTCGTTTTTATTAGTTTTTATTTTTGGTTTCATGCTTAGTTTTAGTAGTTTCAGTATTAGTTTTAGTATTTCATACCTAATCAGGTGCAAGATTCAAGGCGCAAAAGTGACTATTGTGTAATGAAAACTTGACAAAAGATACAGTTTAAAGAAATATAGTCACAACCAACTGTTCACAAGACATGCTAAATTTGTGTAATATTAAGGACAAACATGAGCATAATCAGGGAGAAACAAAGAAAAACATGAACTCCCCAAACTCAATAAATTGCTTACAATAAACTCCACAATAACCTTCAGCATCAGTGCAGCAGATTAATAACGCGTACATGTGGTGTTAAACAAAAACAAACTCTTTGAAGGAGTCAAAGCTCAAATCCCAGCTGCATCCTGATGTTCCACACCTGAAGCTGCTTCTGTTTTGGAGCTAGCTTGGTTAGATGCCGCTAATTAACCTGCAGGGTCTTTGCAGCCTCTGTACACAACCTACGGGAAGTTGGCCGACCTCAATGTCCCGATTTATGCTTTGTGGTAGCTGGATTGTGTGTGTTAATTACCTTGTGGTCGTGTGCAGGTGTTTTGTACTCAAAGAAAACCTCCATACGGGACCCTCTGCCGCTTCTCTGCAGACCGCAGCAATTACTTTGCGGACCAGCGCGGTGAGCGCACGCACTGCGCA
Organism: Archocentrus centrarchus; assembly: GCF_007364275.1. Taxonomy (NCBI): domain Eukaryota; kingdom Metazoa; phylum Chordata; class Actinopteri; order Cichliformes; family Cichlidae; genus Archocentrus; species Archocentrus centrarchus. The sequence continues at coordinate 2,282,776 of NC_044347.1, forward strand.
CTCACACAGTTGTCCTGTGGCGCTCCCAGCTTAAACTCGGAGAGCGAAACAATGAGTTCATATCAATCCACAAGGCTTAAAAAACCCCCCCAAAAAAACAAGTAAATGAAAGTCAGTTTATCGATAATTTCAGTTAGTTTTAGGTTAGTTTTGTAAAACTCACAATTAAGTTTTAATTAGTTATCGTTTTTTCCTTTTAATTATAGTTTTTATTTATTTCAGTTAACGACAATGTTTTTTCAATTTCAGTTTTCGTTATTCGTTCGTTTTTGTTAACTATAATAACCCTGGTTGTAAGTAAGTAAAGTTATTTATTTTAGTGCCTTTCACAGACAAAAAGTCACAAAGCGCTGTACAATAATTAAAACACATATCAAAAAAACAAAACATATAATACACCATGTTAAAACATAACATTACCATATTAAAGAAAAAGAATAAAATAAAGTCAACAGAAAGTCTATTAAACAGAAAAGTTTTCCAACTGTTTTTTAAGACGCCACAGAGTCAGCTAAGTGGAGCTGGAGTAAACGGTTCCAGAGCTTTGGCACCACTGCCTGAAAAGCTCTGTCCCCCCTGGGTCCTTAGGCTTTTATGTGGACAACTAAAAGATTTTTATTTGTTGTGTGAGAGACTTTTGACTGCATCCAGCATTTAAAACAATTGGTTTTTTGTTTGTCTGTTTTTAAAAAAGATCAGATTTGTATTGGTATCGGCAGATATCCAAATGTAAAATATCGGTATCGGACATAAAAAGTGATATTGTGCCATCCCTAGTTGAAAGCTCAGAAAATCATCAGCTGCTGTGTTTCAGTCTAGTTGGATTCATGTGCTGCTGGTTGCTGCCTTTCTGTAAAGGCTCTGGCTGTGACAGACTGTATATATGAACCACTGTGACGTCAGCCATTGGTTTGTGGATTTAGTCCAGAGAGAGTTACTGCATATATGGTAAGGACACATTCGGCTCTGTGCACTGAATCCAAATCCTCCTGATTACACTGATATGAATGTGACTGTCAGAGTAACAGGGATAAATGTGAGCTTCAGACACCAACACACTCAGCTCACTCTGTCTCTACTCCAATAAAACCAACAGAAGACGAACAAAGAGAAGTGACCCAGTAAGTGTAGTGTTGTGTTTGAAGCTGTCTGGATCTCTGGCCCTTGGCTGAATGTCTTGGAGCTGTATGTGAGGCATTCAGGAGCAGTCAGAGTCAAACTGGAGAATTTAAAATGCAGAGTATAAAGTAGGACTTTTAAAACACTTTGTTTCCATTGATATTTATCTCTCACTCTCTAAAAACTACACCATTTTACTATCTGTGCTCTCAGCTCCATGGGATCTTCAAGGAATGGTACCACTGTTTCCAAAGATGTGATTGGTCAGCAAGGCAGTGACTTTCCATGTGCTGATCTCCTCTTTGAAACACAGCGTGCTCCAGAGCAGGTTAGAAGCTGAGTTTTGCTCTGCAGCATCTGGACTAAAGCCTTCCAACTGCTGCTACCATTTAGTCCCAACCAGCTGTGACATCTTCTGCTGCATGTGGCACTGTGGGTAAAGTGTCTGTGTAAAGCTAGTGATGCTACCTCTGACACCGAGGCTTTGAAACACGCTTCGAACTCGATAGGTCTAGTCTTGTGAAGCAGTGGGCCGGAGCTTGCTTCAGTTGACGTCACTGATGACGTTCGAACCACTTCACTGCTTCATTCAGACTGAATCAGCTGACTGGTTTGATTTCACAGGCGGAACTTTGAAACTTTGGCGCGATACTCAGAGTATTTAAGACGACTGAAACGCCGTTTCACACCTTGTACCAAACCTGCTGTGCGTCAGTGACGGCTGGTTTGTGTGAATTTCAAACTTTCAATAAGAGAGCCATCTCATTTTTCCTAAGTATGGGAATATTTTGATTTGGTGCCACCGAATAAGGTAAAATAATTTCAGCGTGTCCATCCATCCATTTCTTTTCAATTATATTGGACACTTATGCAGGTAGGACGAGCATGGAAAAAGAAAAATGTTGATGCTTAAACCACATCAATAGCCCAAAAAATATAATGAGTTTACAGCCAATTAACCTCTCCTATCTCTGTCGCCAGGCAATCCGGCGTTGACATCGGAGCATTCCGGGAATTAATAAACTACTTTATGATCAACAAAACATAATGACACTAAGTCAGATTTAATTTAAAACATAACATTATGCATCCACCTTTAAATTGGTGACCAAATGTGCGATTAGCGGCCAGCGACGTTCAACGTGTCGAAAAGCAAACAGGTGAGCTCGAACAACGTCACTGGCCGAAGATGCAGCGATCACAACACACCTATTCAGTGTTTATTCAAATATAATACTCATAGTGCCACCTCATTCAAGAGGTGCGTTTCTTTCTCCCTTTCTTACTTCCTGGTCACACCAGCTTCTTCTGTTCTGTGTGAAAGGATGGTCTCAAAGGCTGGGGAAGCTGTCCCTAAAAAGAGAAACCAGTGAAGTCCATCTACTGTGGAAACATTATTCCTGAATAATAATAAAAAACCGAGATGCAAAAGCACACATTTCCTGCACACCAAGCATAATAACAAAGGAAATAACTGTACACCAAAAAAAAAGAAAAAAAAAAGGGGGAAACGGATCAATCTCACCTACTGACTCATTATTATTGAACGTCTTCCGTGTCCAGTATGTAATTTAGAATTAATGACAAACCAAACCATTTTCCACATATATTTATTTATTTATTATCATTTCATAGATGGAATTACTCAGGCAGATGATTTTTACATATGGGATACAAAGAACAAATACATAAAAAAGGTCATTTGAGGAATTATCCCAACACACGTTAAGAAGTGTTATTATACACATGAAAGCTGCGTCACATCTTCAGGGCTTCATTTGGCTGTGCAACAACTATTGTGGCCAGCAGATGTCACCCAGGAGCACTGAATGAACCTTCGAGTAGCGAACCAATTTTTGACACAATGGTTCAAAAAGGGTCAGAGCTTCAGAAAGCCTCGTTTTGCCATCACTAAGTAAAGCAGTGGTTCTCAAATCCAGGCCTCGTGGCCCAGTGTCCTGCAGGTTTTAGATGTGTCCCTGATCCAACACACCTGAGTCAAATGGCTGAATTACCTCCTCAGTATGCAGTCAAGTTCTCCAGAGTCCTGCTGATGACTTCTATATTTGACTCAGATGTGTTGAAGCAGAGACACATCTGAAACCTGCAGGACACCGGACCACGAGGCCTGGATTTGAGAACCACTGGTGTAAAGCAGTAAACAAAAGTGAAGAACACTGGAATGTTTGCAGGAGTTACCTGTACAGAGTGCAGCATGTTTGGAGTTTCCTGAGTGTCCCTGAATGTAACAGTGAATCAGTGTAACTGTGTGGCTGCTGTTTGGAGCACTCATTTATATGCAGTTAGAGGGGGAGATTTTATCACTGTGGAAACGGTAACGAGTCCTACAACATCAAGTGACACGTAAAAAACAACAGCAGCCCCAGCAACAAACAAGGAGACAAACAAGGCAGCATAGGAAAGGTTTCCTGCCTTTAGGGGAACGTTCACTTGGGTTAAAATACCCCTCGACCTCTGCAGTCTCACATCTCATGGGATTAACATGTTGTTTCTGTTAATTAGGAACACCTGAGACACACTTTGAGGGTCCAGGAGATATAGATTCATCTTTAGAAGAGCACAGGTAAACACAGGAATCAGAATTTTAAAAGTACACATAAGTACACATGCACTGACGGCACAAACAGTTTGATTGTGTATTGACTTTCCTTCATTGAAGTGAAGTGGTCCACCAAAGCTGAGCAGAGACTGTATTAAAGAGTCCTCAGAGTCACCCTCAGGGGCAGCGGGTAGATCTGAGGTCTGCATCCACTGACCCTAACACTGAGGACCAGGAGAAGCATCACACAATGCTGGTTATCACCTGGCTAAGTTAACCACAGGCTTTCCCTGCATGTTTGCATGAAAGTGGGGGCATCTAATATTTTTTTACTGATGCTCATTGGGGAAACACTGTCGACTGAAAAGCTTCAGACCCTCCTATTGTCCACACACAGAGGTTTGAGGGATCTTCCAGGAATGGTTATCCTATTTTCTGGAGAATTGATTGGCAGCTGTGTTAATTTTGACAGCAAATTTTGATTTAGTTTTAGTCGTAGTCTTTTGACGAAAATGTAATTTAGTTTTAGTCATAATTTAGTCATCTGAATAGTTTTAGTTTTAGTCGACGAAATCACAGTAAGAATATAGTCGACTAAAATATAAAGAGTATAAAATGTAAATGCTTTTTCTTCAGTTCCCTTGAATTAGTCATTATACACACTTACACAAAATGAAACATTTATTCAAATGGAATGTTATTAATAATATTAACATGAGCGTTTCACCTGCTTCCCACACACCTGATCATTAACACCACCTTACTGAGATAATACGAGCGTTTTACAGCAGGACGCTCTGAAAGGTACAGGGCAGTGTTCAGTATGGAGGACCAAAACTGGCATAATTAGAAACTGAAGCAGAAATATATAGTATATATTTTGTTTTGCCTTTTCCTTATACAAGCCTTTGTTCTTTTTAAATTTGCTCCTCTCCTCTTTTACTTTACCGTATACATTTCTGCCTCATTATGCAAATGAGGAGGGCTTCATTCACTCCAGCGCTAGTTAATGGATTCAACATAAAGACAGGCGAACATTACACAAGCCTAGTTTAATCACTTTACCTGATGCTAGCATGCTATCCTATGCCGCGGCACACAAGATAATATCGACTGTCCTCATAAGTTGTGTAAGACTTTCTTCTTTGAAAAGAGGATGGACACTTTAGTAGCTGTTAAACAGTGTACATTTGTGAAGATTACTTACCATTCAGTTTCTGTGTTCCCTCCTTTCTTTTCTAGTGTTGATGTCTTGGAACTGAAACAAAGGCCTGCAGTGGAGGTGGGAGGGATCAGAGTCTGCCGCTTTAGTCAGCGCTAACCAATAGGGACATGAGTTACATCGTTCATCTTTAGGCCCCGCCCCTGGATGTTCACGTTCCGAGAGTTCAAAAAACACTCACCTCAACCAAAAAAAGGGAGCGTCAAAACCAAAAGTTAGAAAATCGTAACCAAAGATTTCTGACACGTGCAAATAAAAGTTTAGGTTTTGCAAATAACTTTTTTTAAAATAAAAAAATAGTTTTAAGAAAACTTTTGTAATTTGAATAAAAAAAATAGTTTCACAAAAAAATATTCCATTACAATTCTGAAAGTTTTGACCACAATTTTTTTTTTAATTGAGCCTGTCATGCCTGGCAGTGTTTGCAAGCAGAATCGTGATGCACTATTGTGCCAAACATTTATTCTTCCAAGATAAGCTCATATAGAGTCTCTATAAGCTTTTCTTGTTAATAATTATGTTTTTATTTATTTATTTGTGTACATGTAATTCCAGATGACAGGCTGAAGAAAAGAAAAAGAGAAAAAAAAGGAGAGAGAGAGAAAGGGGAGAAGACAGAAAAAGAGGGCCACTAAACTAACCAGAACAATTCAAATGCTGCAACTACAAAAACCAAAAAAGACGACATACCAAAAAAACAAAACAAGCAATAGCTGGAAAAATAACTATGCGGAAAAGGCACAACAAAATGAAGCATGGCTGTATAAGAATAACAATTTTGTTATGCTGTAATTGCGTTAGTGTCTGTGTTTATATCATGAAATGCACTTACCAATGAGGGTGGAAAGCTGCTGCTCTGCCCATAAGGAGCCAGAGGCAGGCAGAGAGGGACCCAGGAAATCCGAGCCATCCGCAGCTCATCAAGAGCCAGGAAAACCTGTGGCCACACATTCCAGCGACAACTGCATGCCCACCCCAGCAGAGGGGAGAGGGAGGCCCCCAGGGAGTTCAGGGCAACAGGAAACCAGCCCCCCGTGCAGGCCGGCGGCAGGGCCCAGGTGCCCAAAAACCGCCCGACATACCACAGAGCCTCCCCCATGCCGGAGAAGCCCAAGCTGCCCCAGCCCACAGCCCCAGGAAAGCAGGTCGACACCCACGCCAGAACATCAGAATCAGAATCAGAATCAGAATCTTTATTGTCATTGTACACAGAAGTTGCACAACGAAATTTAAAATGCATTCCTTTCTAGGTGCCTCAGACAATAAATAATAAAATAATAAAAATATGAGTGATAAAAATGATTACTAAAATACAGTGCACAATAGTAAATTAAGACGAATCTAGCCCCAATACACACACCAACGCACGCACACAGTCAGCACTACCACCCCACATCACTGTCCAAACCACACAGAGTTCAGTTCAATGATAGCCCTGGCATAAAAGCTGTTCCTCAGTCTGTTTGTTCTGGCCTTCATTGTCCTGAAACGTCTGCCTGATGGCAGTAGCTGAAACAAGGAGTGTCCAGGGTGTGAGGGGTCCTGGAGGATGTTCTGTGCCCTCCTCTGGCAGCGGGCATTGAACAGTTCCTGGAGGGAGGGCAGGGGACAGCCTATGATCTTTTGAGCCGTGTTGATGATTCGCTGGAGTGTTTTCCTGTCTGCTGCTGTGCAGCTGTTGAACCACACGCACAGACAGTAGGTCAGGATGCTCTCTACAGAGCAACGGTAGAAGGACACCAGCAGATTCTGGGTCAGATAGTTGCTCCTAAGAACCCTCAGGAAATGCAGTCTCTGTTGGGCCTTCCTGACAATGCTGGTCGTATTGATACTCCAGGTCAAATCATCCTGCAGATGTACTCCCAGGAATCCAAAATCTGAAACCAGCTCCACTTCATCCCCCTCGATGAACAGAGGTTGAATGACATGTGTTGTCCTCCTAAAGTCTACTACCATCTCCTTTGTCTTAGTGGTGTTCAGGATCAAGTTATTCTCACTGCACCACCTTGACAGCCGCTGCACCTCGTCCCGGTATGCTGACTCATCCCCGCCTGATATGAGCCCCACCACAGTGGTGTCATCCGCAAACTTAATGATGCAGTTACTGGCATGTATGGAGGTGCAGTCATGTGTGTAGAGGGTGAAGAGTAGGGGACTCAGCACACAGCCCTGTGGAGAGCCGGTGCTGAGGCTGATGGCTGAAGAGAGGTGGGGACCTACTCTTACCCTCTGGGAACGGTCTGTCAGGAAGTCCTTGATCCAAAGACAGGTGGAGCATGGTATCCCCAGATCTGACAGTTTAGTCACCAGTCTGCCAGGAAGGATGGTGTTAAACGCCGAGCTGAAGTCCACAAAGAGCAGCCGAGCGTAGTTCCCCCCCTGCTCCAGGTGAGAGAAGGCAGAGTGGAGGGCCGTGGCAATGGCGTCCTCTGTGGACCGGTTGGCTCTGTAGGCAAACTGGTGGGGGTCTAGTCTGGGAGAGAGACTGGAGATGACGTGAGCCCGGACAAGCTTTTCAAAGCACTTCATAACAATTGGTGTTAGTGCTACTGGCCTGTAGTCATTCAAACCTCTGATAGTGTTCTTCTTGGGGATGGGGACGATAATGGAGGACTTCAGGCAGGAAGGGACAGCAGCCTGGCTCAGGGACTGGTTAAAAATGCTGGTAAAAATACCAGCCAGCTGAGCCGCACAGACCTTCAGTATCCGTCCCAGCCCAACATCCCAGCCCAACATCCAGCCCAGCCCAGGAACCCCAAGGCACCCACACCCCGGGGAGGCGGTGGACGCAAGAGTGACTAACAAGAAGCAGCCAGGAGGCAAGGCACAAGAAGGCCCAGACTCAGGTCCAGCCATGCACACACGTACACACACCCACACCCACCCACCCACATATGCTCATGCGCACACACACCCACATCCCTACCTACACGCATTCACCCACCCAAATACACCCATGATGACTGTGACAAATGCACAAAGATACACATTCATCCACATCTACCCACCCTCTAAAGCTGGGGCAAGTAGACACCCCCGCGGGCCAACAGCAACCCAGGACGCTGCTAGCCTGGCATCCGAAGCACCACCTGATTCCCATCCCAGGCGAGGTGCAGGAAACCTAGGTGTGGGATGGCCCACCCAAATTATAAATGTTGAAGTGTATGTTTATGACCAGGAAATCTGTAATAAAATTCTGCGTAAGGAAAGAAACTGACTTTTGACCGGAGCCCAAAGGATTCACAAGCCCTCACATGATTGGTCACTTTTAAGTCGATTATGCAACGCGAGGGCCTTGACCTTGATTGACAGCAGTGGTCAGGTAACATTGAACAACTGTTTCTTCAAAACAATACCATTTGTGAATGTTACACAGGCCTGTAGTCAAAATAAAATATACTTCATTAAATCTTCTAGCTGAGGTGATATTGCTAGCAGTGAACACTTATTATGTTATGGCGGTATTCCAACTTTGTATTCCTGTAACAGCTGCTGTGGAAGAATTGTTCCTGATGCTCCATCAAACTACAAACTGATTCAGCATGAGGTGATGCACAGTGGGAGTTTTTAGATGACCTGAGATATTCGGTGTATCACGGTAACACAAAGCACAGGAAGAAGGAATAAATCTTGTTTGATTCGCACTTCCTTTCAGTTTCTTCCACCACATGTTGGTTCTTTAAAATCAGGACAGAATTAGCTCTCATTCATACATTATATCTGTTAAATACAACAGATATGGAACTAGATTATTATTGTGCAATCATGTGTACATATACATTTGTTCTCTTGAACTCTGTGTTACATTTACACAATAAGGCCTGATTTTAATGACTAACAAATACAAAGTGAGAGGAAATGTGTGTGAGTGTGGTCACATTCACCAACATAAACATCAGAGGGCTTCAGGTTCAGGTGAGTTTATTTGCTCCTGCAGGTACATTTGGTTTGCATTCAGCAGCTCATCCATGTGAAAATGAAAACCTTTCCAAACATCCCAGAAACAGAATCAAACACAGTGAAGGAAAAAGAAGAACAAATCCACCCTACATGATGGAAGACAAACACTCGTTTGTTCATCCGGCTGCTGGGAAATAAAAATCTGTGTTTATGGTCTCAAAAATCAAACAGGTCCAAGGCGCTCTTCATCATCTTCATCAGTGTCAGTGTTCCAGCCTTCTTACTGACAGAGACATCAGCCACTGCCTGCCACACTAAAGCAAAGGCAGTAACAGACAAAGCATTAAACAGCATTAAGACAAGAGGACTGGGCCATGGCTGCTCTCACTGTCCTGGAGCTGACCAACAACAACAGATCATCTGCAAACTTTAAAAAGCTCCTGAGATGTTTCTGATGTGCTGCTGTTTTTACCTGTCAGCACTTCTTTGCTGCCTCACCCCCATTTCCACAAGAGGCTTTGACTTCTGCAGGCCGCCCCTGGAAATAAGAACGACTTCTTTGTTTGATTAAATAAAGGTCACACTGACTCACTGCTCCATCTTGTGGTACAGATTGGTATTACACAGAAGTACAGCCTCAGTTCAGCTTCAGTTCACATCTTTTTTGGACATAAAGACACAGCAGCTGCTGTTTCACATCCTGGTGATGGTTTTAGTTCATGTTGGAAGGTTTTCAGAGCAGCTGGTGTGAAATCATTTAGAGTTCTGGGAGAACTGGATTTAGGAGCAGGGATTACCACAGCATCTTTCCATCCACTCGCTGCATGCTGTGTCTGTGAAGACTTCCTGGAACTGAAATATGTGACTCAGCTGGTGGGAGAAATATTTGAGTGAATGACTGCAGATCCTGTTGATCCACGAGTCTCTTTTCCACATTCTTTAGGTCAGAGTTAAAATGCTGATCATGTTTAAGTTTACAGCCATGACTAAAATCAAAAGCATTAAAAGGATTATAAAAAGATTCAAAGCTAACTCAGTGGGCAGATGTCTGAGACTTGGATTTCTACATCACTGTGAGTCATTCACAAAGATGCTGTGTTTGAATTGTAATACCTGCTCTGTACTTCCTAAATCTGTCCTCTTCCTGACAACACTTCCACATATTACTGCAATATAAAGAAAAGTAACACAAAAAGGAAAACAAAGAAAAACCTACGCTAATATAAATCCACACTTGGAACAAACTAAACTGGATTAAACACTAAAATTACAAAAAGAAAATTCAGAGTAATTAAAAACAAACTATAAATGGTAAATTGACTAGTTCTTATATGACGCTGTTCTACTCTAGCTGAGCAGTTAATGCACTTAAACAACATTTTGCATTTAGCCATTCACGCCCATTCATACAAGCACCTCCATCTGTAGCTAAGTGCTTTCTGTCCATTCACACACATTCATACTCCAATGATTGCTTCAGAGAGCAACTTGGACTTCAGTATCTTTGGCATGCAGCCTCTAGCAGCCAGGAATCCAACGGCCAACCTTCCAATTAGTGTATGACCTGCTTTACCTCCTGAGCTATGGGCCCCTCGATTTCCAATTATAACAACTCTAACTTTATTGTAGTGTTATAAATGGATATTAATGACCTGCTAATATTCATAACCACAGACAGGGTCACCTGTGAGAAATTATTTAGTTGAATAATTAAATTCTAATGAGACATGATGTCTATAGTTATCGATGGCTGCTGCTTATTAAACAGAGTACTGCACTGACTCGACCAACCTTTAACAGGGTTTATACAGGAACACTAGAGTTAAATTTACTACCTTTTACCACCTATTTTTACTACCTCTAAAATATTTTTACTACCAGGATGAAATCGAGCAGCAACCTTTTTTGGGGTAGCGGTGGATTCACAGCACTGAGCCGTGTAAGATGATCACCATCTCTCACCAAAGACAAAACTTTATCCCACTGACTTGAAGGTGTAACTGTGACTTTGTCTTGACTAAGACCTCATACACATTAATATTCCAAACATTTCAAAAAGTGGCGCAGTAGGTAGGCGCTCGCCTTGCAGTCTGCGGGTTGCCGGTTTGGGTCCCTGTCCCTGTGTTGTGTCCTTGGGCAAGACACTTAAACCACATTGCCTAACGGTAGCGCTGGTCTCTGGCTGCATGACCGCAGATGCTCGTCTCTGGATGAGTGATCTGGAACGATCATTTTGTTGTGTGCCTTGTGCGCACAATGACAATGAGTTAAATCTATCTAAATTTGTTTTTTAAGAATATAAACAATGAAATTCAAGTTTCACAAGCCGATTATTTATTTTCCAATAGAATATTGGAATACTAGTTTGCTGCTGAGGTGTGACAGTGATACTTGTGCTCGCAGCTGACCTTGAGGTTGCAGTTTCAGTGCTTTGTGTAGCACCAAAAAACAAAATAGGGATCTGCTCCCCGCGCACGAATCCGCTGCTGGTGAACGGTGGATGCTCGGTGTGATTTGATCGCCGTCACACCATTTCAGGTCAAATTTATATTTTTTCTGCACCCTTTACAAAACGCCTCTCGATCATTCCCCATGACCGGCTTAACCCTCTGGGGTCCGGGGTATATTTGGCCATTTTTGACTATTTTGTTTTTAGCTTCATAGTTGACCTCAGAAACCGTTTACCTTGCTTTGTTTGGTATCATTTTTTTTTTTTTTTTCAGCACGACCTCATGTGTGTGACTGTATAGTTATTCTTTCATTTTGACATACTGTATTAACACATTGGACTTATAATCATATAAAAACATAAAATCAGAGTAGAAAAAAGTTAAAAATCACAAACATGCTTAACAAATTATTTTTACAATTAAAATGCAAATATAAGTTGTAAAATTTTCAAAACGTGTGTAAAAATATAGTAAATAATAAAGTTAAATACAACTATTCACATTAAAATGCAGGAAAGGCCTCAGGTGTTTTTGTGTACAACTATTTGCAGAGTAATCAGGACTCACAGTAAGATGCTACACAAATTATTTATGCCACCTCAAAAACAGTTTCTGTCCTCCACAAGCCTGAGGGGCCCATCACAGGCAAAACCTGCCAGTAATGTCTCTTTTACCACTTTTTCACCTGCTCCTCAGCAGTCAAGTGCACCCAAATGCATCGTTTTACCGCATAATTTTCTGATTGGTTGATAGGGGGCATTTTTCCACCAATAGGAAAGGGGTTGTCAGGAATTATTTTGTTTTGTTTTGTTTTTATTAGAAAGCACTTCCTGTTAGTGAAACTCACATTTTCGCCGTTTATTTCTGCACAGAACGCGCATCGAAGGTGAGGACAATATACAGGAAAACGCATGGTGTAAATTATTGGGCAACTCTGGTTTTACTTGGCCTTTCAACATAATTTAAAAACTGGTACATAGTTTGATGTCTGCACTTTCGATTCATGGCAGCAGCGTCCCGATGCTACGTCATCTAAAATCAGCGATGTCATTTTTACGCGCCAGCGTGTCCATGTACTCCGGAGGGTTAAGCCAGTCTTTGCTGGGTCATTGAGCCAAAGTTGTGAAAACTACATTTTCCCATAATGAGGCGCAAAATGACTCCGCGCATGTGCACAGCAGATCGGACAGTGGAACCGCTCATCAACAACGTCAGCTCAGGTCCTGCTGAGTAGTTATATTTCTATACAGATCTTATAGTTAAACGAACTTAAAACACAAAGTCTGCATCAGTGGAAAAGTCAAAAGACCTCAGTGCAGCTTTTGATACTGTTGACCATAACATTTTATTACAGAGATTAGAGCATACTATAGGTATTAAAGGTACTGCACTGCAGTGGTTTGAATCATATTTATCTCATAGACTCCAATTTGTTCATGTAAATGGGGAGTCTTCTTCACACACTAAGGTTAATTATGCAGTTCCACAGGGTTCTGTGCTAGGACCAATTTTATTTACATTATACATGCTTCCCTTAGGCAGTATTATTAGAAAGCATTGCATCAATTGGGCCACTGCAGTCACCACAGCATCCTACGAGACCTAAGAGATGGTCCACCGCAACTTCCGATAACAACCTCACAGGCGACAGCCATTAAAAATCCTGCCCGGTGTCGAGCAAGAAGGAAGCCGGTAAGATGTGTTGGATTGTATTGTTGGTCTGCTGTATTTGTGTAGTTAGCTTGGAAATGCAGTTTTATTTTTGGAAAATATTACTTATTGTTTTTTTTTAACTTTATATAAAATCTGGCTTCTTTTGAACAACCCAAAATGTATACAAAAAGGTGATGCAGTGAAGGTGACAATAATTAACATTGAATGTTTATAGTTTTAGCAGCTGTAACATTTTGGGACCTAAAGATAAAAAGTGTGAGTGTCCTGGCAGTGAAGGAGGTTGCCTCCTGGGACGGTGTCACCGCTGACCTCATTTTGGATGAGGAGGATGGCGTCTCAGAGGGCATATCGGGCTGGATTAAGACCCCCAAGCTTCCCCAGCCAGGAGCTCAGTGACCTCTGAGCCAAACTGCAAGACAGACTAGAAGCTCACCCTAAATACAACACTGTGCACCATAAGTGTTTGTATGCTGGACCATGCTCTGAGAGAAAGCCATCACCACACACACACATAAACACACACACACACACACACACACATATATATATATATATATATATATATATATATATATATATATATATATATATATATATATATATATATATATATATATATATATATATATATATATGTTTTCATCCTGGTCGTGGAACGCTGGACCAGCTCTTTATCCTCTCTAGGATATTCGAGTGTGCGTGGGAGTTTGCCCAACCAGTCTACATGTGCTTTGTGGACTTGGAGAAGGTATTCGACCGTGTCCCTCGGGGTATCCTGTGGGAGGTCCTCCGGGAGTATGGGGTGTCTGGCCCGTTGTTGTGGGCCATTCAATCTCTGTACAACCACAGTGAGAGCTTGGTCTGTATAGCCGGTAATAAGTCGGATTCGTTTCCTGTGGGTGTGGGACTCCGTCAGGGCTGCCCTTTGTCACCGATTCTGTTCATAATTTTTATGGACAGAATTTCTAGGCGTAGCCAGGTGGCGGAAGTCTTCTTCCTTGGTGGCCTCAGAGTCTCATCTCTGCTTTTTGCAGATGATGCGGTTCTGTTGGCTTCATCAGGTGGTGGCCTCCAGCTCGCAGTGGAACGGTTCGCAGCCGAGTGTGAAGCGGCCGGTATGAGAATCAGCACCTCTAAGCCTGAGGCCATGGTCCTCAGCTGGAAAAGGGTGGAGTGCCCTCTCCGGCTCAGGGACGAGTTCTTGCCCCAAGTGGAGGAGTTCAAGTATCTCGGGGTCTTGTTCACGAGTGATGGGAGAAGGGAACGGGAGATCGACAGACGGATCGGGGCTGCTTCTGCAGTGATGCAGACTCTGCACCGGTCTGTCATGGTGAAGAGGGAGCTTAGTGTAAAAGAGAAGCTCTCGATTTACCGGTCGATCTACGTTCCTACCCTCACCTATGGTCACGAGCTTTGTGTAGTGACCGAAAGAATAAGATCGCGAATACAAGCGGCAGAAATGAGTTTCCTTCGAAGGGTGGCTGGCCTCTCCCTTAGAGATAAGGTGAGGAGTGCAGCCATCCGGGAGGGGCTCAGAGTAGAGCTGCTTCTCCTCCACATCAAAAGGAGCCAGTTGAGGTGGCTCGGGCATCTGATTAGGATGCCTCCTGGCCGCCTCTTGGGTGAGGTGTTCCGGGCATGTCCCACCGGGAGGAAGCCCCGTGGTAGACCCAGGACACGCTGGAGGGATTATATCTCCATCCTTCGAAGGACCCAGCCCACGTAGACCGGGTCCTTTGCAGCCCACGTAGACCGCAATGGCCGGAAGTGAGCGGCTAGCCTTCACATCAGCGTCACCTGCCCTCATCTCTGCATAGAGTGTGAAGCACAGCTGTGTAAAAAAGCTGGTTAAACGGAGAATGAACTTTTTCTACTTTTTGTGGTTTAATTTTAAGTCTTTTATTGAAAATAATCTGTTAAAATAAGCATAACACATTTCAACATCAAGGAATACAGCTGAACTAATAATTAATTTCCAACTATATTAAGTGAGACATTAATGTTGAATAAAACTATCCAGTTATGATGCTTAACTTTATCATCATCAAGCTTTATTTATCAAGCACTTTAAAAAGCCACAGCAAATACAAAGTGCTGTACACCAAATAATCAAATATATATATATATTAAAAGAAGAAAAACAATTAAAAATAAATAATTAAATAATAAAGTAAAACATTAAAATAGATAAGATCGATGTCTCATGCTGGGTTGAAGGCCAGAGAGTATAAATAATTATAATAATTAAAAATAGACAGTGAAGGCGATTGTCTAACGTGCAAAGGCAATTCATTCCACAACTTAGGGGCAATAATGGAAAAGGCTCGGTCCCCTCTGAGCTTCCGCTTAGATCTCTGTATGCGTAACAGCATCTGATCAGATGAACTAAGATCTCGGACAGGAGTATAGGAGCAAAGCGGTTCAGAAAGGTAAGGAGGAGCAAGGCCATTTAAGGATTTAAAAACAAATAAAAGGACCTTAAAATGGATTCTAAAGTGCACAGGCAGCCAGTGGAGTGAAGCCAGGACAGGTGTAACATGCTGTCTTTTTTTTTTTTTTTTTTTTTTTTTTTTTGCCTGTCATGTCTGGCAGATCTTGCAAACAGAACTGTGATCTGAATGCATTGTTGTGCCAAACATATTTGCTATTTCAAGATGAGCTCTATAGGTTCTCTATAGGCTCCTCTTGTTACTGTGTAATCCTTTATTTTATTTGAATTATTTTAACATGCTATTTATCAAATTGTGCCAGAAATGACAGGCTTAAGAAATAGAAAAGAGAAAAGAAAGAAAAGAGAAAGGGAAAGAGGAAGAAGAAGAAAGGGGAAAAAAAAGGAGAGAAAATAGAAAAAAGAAACAGGAAAGAGTGCAAGTAAGTAAACCAAATAGTTAGCCACTTGTTAAACTTAAGATATTGACAATATCTGCAAAATTAAAGATTGTGTGGGGAAAAAAAAATAAATAAATAAATAAAAATAAAATAAGAATAGTTATACAAACCAACCATTTTGTGTCATTATGTGGGTGTATGTGTTTGTGTCATGAAATGTACTTACCAATGAAGGCAGAAAGCCGCAGCCCCGCCCATCAGAACCCAGAGGCAGGCAAGAGAATCCCAGGAAGCCCAGGCCACCAGCAGCCCATCAAGACCTACGAAGACCCGCGGCCACTCATTCCAAAGACAACCGTACACCCCTCCCAGCAGACGGAGGACGGAGGTCTCAGATGGAGTCCCAGCAGCCAAGGAGCAAGGGCACCAGAGCATTTGAGGCAACGAGAAGCCAGCCCCCCCAGCGGCCAGCCCCCCGCACGGCCGGCAGCAGGGCCCCAGGGCCCAAAAACAGCAGAGAATTGATCAGCAGTGGAAGGGCTGAAGATCCGACAGCGCCGCACAGGGGCGCAAGTTTTGACTGTAGTATGAGACAACCCAACTTCAAATAACACAGGCATGTGATCGGAAAAGGCAGTGTTGCAAATCTGCTGGTTTAACACAGGAAGACCATTAGAGAGAACAAGATCCAGTGTGTGCCCAAGCTCATGTGTAGGACCAGATACATATTGCACCAAATTTAAAGAGTCAATAAGATTTAAAAAGTCCTTCACCAATAGTTTATCAGGACAACACACATGGATATTAAAATCTCCAATAATAAGGACACGATCATAATTAAGCATGATTCCAGCTAAAAAGTCAGAGAACTCGGTTATGAAGTCCTTATTGTATTTGGGGGGTCGGTAGATGACCGCACACAGTACCGGGTTAGAGCGACCCACTTCAAAAAGAGTCCATTCAAAACTGGAGAATGAAGGTGATAAAAAACACTGCTTACAATTATAGTCCTTTTTATAAACAGCCACTGTGCCACCTCCTCTCGTCGAAGTCCTAGGGGAGCTAAAATAGCAACAATCAGCTGGTAAGAGTTCGGACAGAGCGCTGGTATCGTCAGCACTCAGCCATGTCTCAGTCACACAGAGGAAATCCAGCGCATGGTAGCTGAAAAAATCCTGAAGGATAAAAGTCTTATTTACCAGTGACATTTACCAGGCCAAATCTGACAGGAACTGGAACCGGAGCCTGACCTTCAGCTGGACCATGGTGCACTGACCTCAAGTTCCGAAAATTCACTCCGCGACAGCGGAGCTGAGGCAAATACGGGCGGCGGGGTCGAGGTGCCTCATCCAGGCCAACCACAGGTACCAAGCAGGCATCAATGGGATCCAGGAAGCGCCGGGACACAAATCAGCGTGGAGATAATCCATACTTTCCCCAGAAAACAGTAGAGAATCGCGGTTGAGAAATCTTCAGCTTTACCACCCATCCTGCGTGTCTACCGGGGCGACGGCGACGCCACCGCCGAGAGGGCAGAGCCGAAGCTCGACACAGGTAAGTTGGAATTTGTGCCAGGAATGGAGGCAACGAATACTGTCCGCCACGATCACAAATAACTAAATTTTCAATAGGTGGCCGGAGATCCAAAAGGAGTTAATTTCAGGAGTTTGCTTATCACAGGAGCACTTCCACCCTTTGTTGGTCTGTGTAGTAGACTGGTGGGAAAATAAACAAAGTTTTGAAGTTTAAGCTTATGTATATTGATTCATTCATCAACTAAACTTAAATTAATATTTCTCATGTTAAATATTTAAATGTGATTAAAATGCAATTGATTTCGATTAATTAATTACAAAGCTCCTAATTAATTAGATACATTTTTTTAATTGAGTCCCACCCCTAATATATAGATATATATATGTGTGTGTGTGCGCGCGCGCGCGCGTGTGTGTGTGTGTATATGCATATTGCTTTATAAATAAAAAGAAAATTGAACTTGTGCCCCACAATTTGTTTCTCTTAATTGAATTCCCTTTTGTTTAGGTTATTAGCATGGCATGAATACAACATAAAATACAAGGTATATCACAGAAATAGTCTTCAGTAATTGCTTGATTTCCCCTCCAATTAAGAGGGTTAATTGGACGGAGACTATGCTGTAGAGTCACGGAGACTATGCTGTAGAGTCACGGAGACTATGCTGTAGAGTCACGGAGACTATGCTGTAGTCACGCGAGACTTTGTGAATCTCGGCAGTATCGTTAATGGCGGCGTGACTCTATCAGCAAACATTTGCGTGATTAGCCTTTTTTTTTTTTTTCTTTCGCCAATTTATAACTAGACAGGCTTAAAACCAAAAAATATAGGTAGTTTCTTAGCCTAACTTAAATTATTTTCAACAATCTGGAGGACGGTGGAGAGGACCTGGATAGTTTGCTGCGGTACATCGACGGGTGTTTTGAGCGAGTCGTCATGGGGAAAACAGACAAGACGCCGACTCCCTCCACCAGCAAAGCAACGCCGTCCACAAAAAGAAGCCGCCCAGAAGATTCCCCAGAGGCAACTTCGCCACCCACCACCAATATTGTGGACATTCTGGAGTCCATTAATAACAAATTGTCCAGCTTTGACGCCCGCTTGGCCCTGGTTGAAATCCTTCACAAGGAGTTTCAGGCCCTGCGGGAGTCAGTCGAGTTCAGCCAGCATCAGGTGGAAACACTGGCTGCTGAAAACGCTGTCCTCAGAGAGTCGGTGAATTCCCTCACCGAGGAAACGACCCGGCTCTCAGAAGAAAATAAGAAAATTAAAGAATCGATTATCGAGCTTCAGGCCCGCAGCATGAGAGAAAATCTTGTGTTTTCAGGTATCCCGGAGAAGGCAGAGGAGGACCCGGAGGCTACAGTGAAGGAATTTATCCAAACTCACCTGAAGCTCCCGGAGGACGCCGTGAAGACCATCGCCTTCCATAGAGTCCACCGCCTGGGAGGGAAGCGACCCGGAGCACGCAGACCCAGACCGATCGTGGCCAAATTCGAACACTTCAAAGAAAAAGAGCTGGTGAAGAGCCGCGGCCGGGAGCTGAGAGGGACGGACTTCAGCGTCAACGACCAGTTTCCAAAGGAGATTTTGGAGCGACGCAAGGCCCTATTCCCCATCCGGAAGAAGTTCATGCAGGGAGGCTCCCGGGCTGTCATCGCCGTGGACAAACTGTATGTGAACGGACAGCTTTACCGAGACAAAAACACCACGCCATGGCTCTGCTGATCGATCAGGTGATCTGTGTCCATATTAACGTTCTTTTCTGAGTTTTTTTTTCAACCATCTAAACAGTACCATTAAATAGTCTAAATCTGTCTAAGTAGTAGATAAGATAAGATAGTGTTTATTTGTCACATGCACAGTTATACACAGTACAATGCACAGTGAAATGTATTTTGTACCTGCAACCTTATATACACACACATATAAATAAGAAGAATAAAAATAAAAAAAAGTAATTCACACTATACACTATACTCTATATACTATACACTATACACACTTTTTAAATTATGATATTTACACTGTGCAATAATGGTCCAGTTAGGGCTCAGAGTTGAGCAGACGGATGGCTTGTGGGTAAAAACTCTTCTTCAACCTTTCAGTCTTAGTCCTCAGGCAGCGGTAACGCCGGCCTGATGGGAGCAGGGAGAAGAGAGAGTGTCCGGGGTGGCTGGGCTGTTTTAGGATCTTCATGGCCCTCAGCCTGCACTGCTTGGTGTAAATGTCCTGCAGGTTGGGGAGGGTGGTTCTGATGGTCCGTTCAGCTGAACGAACCACCCTTTTTAGGGCCATGAAGTCCTGCTTGGTGCAGTTTCCCATCCAGGTGGTGATGCTCCCACGCATGATACTCTCGATGGTGCAGGTGTAAAAGTTCCTGAGCACCTTGAGTGGGAGCTTGAAGTCTCTCAGCCGCCTGAGGAGGTAGAGACGCTGTCTGGCCTTCTTCACAGTGATGTTTATGTGATGAGTCCAGGACAGGTCCTGTGAGATGGTCACTCCCAGGTATTTGAAGGTGTCCACTCTTTCCACCTCAGCACCACTGATGACAAGTGGATGGTAGTCCCTCTGCTGCTTCCTGCTGAAGTCCACGATCAGTTCCTTTGTTTTGCTGACGTTGAGCAGGAGGTGGTTCTCCTGGCACCAGTTCTCCAGGCGGGAGACCTCTCTCCTGTAGGCTGTCTCCTCATTGTGAGAGATTAGTCCCACAACAGCAGTGTCGTCAGCAAACTTGATGATGACGTTGGACTCTGACGTGGCCTCGCAGTCATGGGTGTACAGTGAGTACAGCAGAGGGCTGAGTACACAGCCTTGGGGGGATCCAGTGTTGAGGGTGAGGGAGGATGAGGTGAGGTGACCCACTCGTACCACCTGTGGTCTGCTGGTCAGGAAGCTGTGAACCCACCTGCACAGGGATGGGCCCAGGCCCAGGTCCAGCAGCTTAGAGACCAGCCTGGAGGGAACTATGGTGTTGAATGCTGAGCTGTAATCTACAAACAGCACTCTCACATAGTTCCCCTTACCAGTGTCTATGTGTGAAAGGGTCTTGTGGAGGAGGAAGGATATGGCGTCGTCTGTGGATCTGTCTGGCCGGTATGCAAACTGTAGTGGGTCGAGGGTGGTGGGCAGTGAGGAGGTGATGAATGTCTTGATGAGTCTCTCAAAACACTTCATCACCACAGAGGTGAGTGCTATGGGCCTGAAGTCATTGGGGCTGCTGGGGTGTGGTTTCTTTGGGACAGGGACTATGATGGACTTTTTAAAGCAGGTGGGAATCACACACAGTTTCAGTGAGAGGTTGAATATCACTGTAAACACAGGTGCCAGCTGGTCAGCGCAGGTCTTAAGGACACGTCCACTAATACCGTCTGGTCCAGCCGCTTTCCTGGTGTTTACACGTCTAAACGCCCTCCTCACGTCGCGCTCCGTCACAGTGAGTGTCTCCGTCCCTCCGGCCGGGAGCGCAGCGGGCTGTCGGCTTCCCGACTCAAAGCGCGCAAAGAAGATGTTGAGTTCATCAGCCAGAGAAGCGTCGGCACTCACCGGGTGTGTGTGTGGTGCTTTGTAGTCCGTGATGGTGCGTAGTCCCTGCCACAGTCCCCTGGGGTCAGACTGTTGTAGTTGCTGTTCCAGTCTCCGGCCGTAGCGATGTTTAGCCTCTTTCACCGCTCTGCGGACGTTGTATGATGCAACCTTGTAGTCCTCCATGTTCCCAGAGGCGAGGCCGGAGTTGTAGGCAACGGTGCGGGACCTCAGGGCGTCGCGGACAGATTTATCCACCCACGGCTTCTGGTTGGGAAAAGTCCTGATGGTCCTCCTAAGTGAAGTGTCTTCAACAACTTTCCCAATAAATCCCACAACAGTTTCCGTAAACTCCTCGATGTCTCCGCCCGCGCTGCTGCGAAACATGTCCCAGTCGGTTGAATCCAACGCACCCTGCAGAGCGGCCTCTGTTTGATCAGACCACCGTGTCACTTCTCTCACAGCAGGGGGTTCCTGCCTGAGCCGTTGTTTGTATTTCGGCATGAGAAAGACAGAGGTGTGGTCAGACTTCCCAAAAGGCGGAAGAGGCTTTGCTTTGTAGCCATCTTTGAATGGAGAATAGCAGTGGTCTAGGGTCCTCTCTCCTCTGGTGGGGCAGTCGATGTGTTGAATCAATTCCGGTATCACCTTTTTCAAGTTTGCACTGTTAAAGTCCCCGGCTACGATGAGAGCCGCATCACGCTGGTTAGCCTGATAGGTGGAAATCGCCTCATGTAGCTCGGATAGTGCAGTGTTTGTGTCCGCCTGAGGTGGAATATAGACGGCGCTGAAGATGACCGAAGTGAACTCGCGGGGCAGGTAGTGGGGACGGCATTTCAGGGTTAGGAGCTCCAGGTTAGGTGAACATGATTGTTTCAGAAGGACAACATTCCTACTGTCACACCAGTTGTTATTAATCATTAGGCACACACCTCCTCCTCTTGATTTTCCAGACTCACTCGTTCTGTCCGTGCGATGAACACTGAAGAACTCCGACGGCTGTACGGCGTGGTCCGGTATGAGGGGGGTCAGCCATGTCTCCGTGAGACAGATGATGTTGCAGTCCCTTATGTCCCTCTGAAACTGTATCCTGGCCCTGAGTTCGTCCAGCTTGTTATCCAGTGACTGGACATTAGCCAACAGGATGCTCGGCAGTGGCGTTTGGTGTGCTCTGCGCCTCAGCCTCTCTCTTACGCCGGCTCTTTTCCCTCGGTGCCTTGTCCGTGACCTGGTCCGTCCTTTGTTTGAGCTGGCCCACTGGAAACGCAGTATCTCCCGAGGCCAAGTCGGGTCGGGAGAAAAAGGTGTCAGAATACAGCCAGAGTGCTGTATTCTGATATTAAAAAGAGTCTGTCTGTCATACGTGATATGACACAGAGCAGGCGGAATTATAAAGTCAAAAATTAGAGCTAAACCTAATATATACAAACAAAGCGTAGGAGCAGGTACGACGGCTGCTGACCTCACCGGCGCCATCCGACCGGTGAGGTCGGCTGCTGACCGACGAGTCAGCATAGTACCGTGATCGTTTGTTTGTTTGTTTGTTCTGTTTTGTTTTCCCCTCATCTAATTTCATTCTTATGTCACTTAGGTCACTTTTTACACGTCTTTTTTCTTTCTGCACTCAGCAATATGTTTACGTCACTTACAATGCTACAGTTTACTACACTAACATACAGCGCAGATGCACACACACCAACATACAGCGCACATACACACGCACACATCAATATAAAGGGCACACGCCAACATACAGAACATATGTACACACACACACACATCTTTAGTGAGCACACAACAGTCCATCAGTTAGTTTAAATATGAGCACACTCAGATTTGTCTCATGGAATGTGCACGGGGCTGGTTCGAGGGAAAAGAGACTAAAAATTTTTAATCGGTTAAAAGACTTAAAAGCAGATGTTGTTTTTCTACAGGAGACACATGTGTCCAAAACATCTGTGCTCACTCTTTCCTCTCCACAGTTCCCTCACACGTACTCAGCCTGCTATAACTCCAAACAAAGAGGTGTAGCTATATTGATTAACAAGAAGATAAACTTTAACATTAGCAACAGTACAATAGACCCTGAAGGTAGATTTATAATACTTAATTTATCTATACAGAATACAGATTTATGTATTGCTAGTATATATGGACCAAATGTTGATGACCCCTCCTTCTTTCATGCTTTGTTCACTTCACTCTCAGATCACTCTGACACCACACTTGTAATAGGAGGAGACTTCAACCTGGTACTTAATGCAGATATTGACAGGCTCAGTACAGCAGCGAGTCAGAGGAACTGGCAGTCTGCAGACATTCTTAAACAGTACATGAAGGATTTTGGACTTTGCGATGCTTGGCGTTCACATCACCCTACTTTGAGAGATTATAGTTATTTCTCACCAGTACACAAATCTCATTCCCGCTTAGATTACTTTTTAGTTAGCAGCTCCATAATGATGGATATCACAGACACTCAGATTCACCCTATCACTATTAGCGATCATGCACCGGTGTCTATGTCTCTGACACAGAAAAGAGTCACACCACCAATCAGGAACTGGAGATTTAATACATCATTACTTAAAGAAGAAGATTTTATTAATTATTTCAAAAAGGAATGGTCAGCATACTTAGAATATAATGATATTCCAGGAATATCACCATGTGTTCTTTGGGAAGCAGGAAAGGCAGTAATGCGGGGCAAAATAATATCTTACTGCTCGCATAGGAAAAATAAAGAAAAAGCACTTGTGTTAGAATTAGAACAAAAAATTAAATCTTTAGAAACTGCCTATGCCGCTTCACCACAAGAACATACAATTATCAGCCTGAGGAAACTGAAACTGGAGCTAAATGAAATAATTGATAAAAGGACACAATTTATGTTGCAGAGGCTGTGTTTGGAAAACTTTGAGCATGGAAATAAATCTGGAAAATTCCTGGCCAAGCAATTAAAACTGAATAAAAAAAAACAGCTATTTTTTCTATTAAAGACTCGACTGGTATTATTACTCATGACCCACAACAAATAAATAACTCTTTCAAAGACTTCTATGAAGCCTTATATTCACCACAGATTAATCCATCTGATACTGAAATTGAAGAATTTCTTAATAATATAAATCTACCAAAACTAAATGACAGCCAGGCTGCAGCTCTGGATTTACCTCTTTCATTGTGTGAACTTAGTGAAGCCCTACAGCATCTCCCAAATAATAAAGCCCCAGGCCCAGATGGTTTTCCAGCCGAGTTTTATAAAGAATTTTGGTCTGAGCTAGCTCCCATTTTTTTCAGAATGGTAACTCAGATTCAGAATGACCACATCGTATCTCCAACCTTAAACTCTGCTAACATTAGCCTGCTTCTTAAACCAGGCAAAGACCCCACACTCCCATCCAGCTACAGGCCAATCTCTCTCATTAATGTAGATCTTAAAATAATTTGCAAAGCCCTTGCCAAAAGATTAGAAAGTATTACTCCATTTATTGTACATCCAGATCAAACAGGCTTTATCAAGGGTCGGCACTCAGCCAATAATACACGTCGACTGATAAATATAATAGACTATTGTTCTATTAACAAATTAGAGACGACAATCGTGTCTTTAGATGCAGAGAAGGCATTTGATCGGGTAAATTGGAAATTCTTACTAGCAGTTCTGCAAAAATTTGGATTCGGTTCATCCTTTATAAACTGGATCAGAACACTACACAGCTCTCCGAATGCGCGTGTTAGGACAAATGATCTCATTTCACAAAGTTTCAGTCTGCAGAGGGGCACTAGGCAGGGCTGCCCACTCTCTCCCTCTCTTTTTGTAATTTTCATTGAGCCGCTAGCAGCAGCAATCCGTCAAAATGCAAATATTAAAGGGATTCAAACTGAAAATATGGACCATAAACTTAGCCTTTATGCTGATGATGTATTACTTTTCCTTGGGAATTCACAAGGCTCTCTTTTGAAGACTATCACACTGATAGATAAGTTCTCATCTATATCTGATTACTCTATCAATTGGAGTAAATCAACAGTTTTGCCTCTGAATTGTAATTTCCAGAGAACCTCTAGGACCCCAATAAAGTCAGGAAATATTAGATATTTAGGCATAAATTTTTCCGCCAGGCTCTCAGACTTGGTACGATTAAATCATATCCCCTTATTAAAAACAATAGAGGATGATCTCACACGTTGGAACAGTTTACCTATATCACTCATGGGGAGAGTTGCTGCCATTAAAATGATGGTTTTACCAAAAATTAATTATCTATTTTCATTGATCCCTAATAAACCTTCTATTCCTTGGTTTAAGTCACTAGATTCAAACATCTCAAAATTTTTATGGAAAAACAAACCGTCAAGAATAAGCTTAAAAACTTTACAAAAGCCAAAACACAGTGGAGGTCTAGAATTACCAAACTTTTATTACTATTTCTTAAGCAGTAGATTGCAGTATATTTCAAAGTGGATCAAATCCAATTCATTAGACAACCCATGGCTGGATCTAGAACAGGCGTTTTGTGGAAAAATAAAAATCTCAGATTTACCTTTCATTAGTTCCAGTATTAAACATCATAACTGCTATAAAGTCCTTAGTATAAATACCTCTCTGACAGCCTGGTGGGAATTTTTAAAGATAACTAAGTCTTCACTCATCCCCTGTAAACTAACACCCATTTGGAACAATCCAGATATTTGTCAGAAAAAGAAAATGCTGAATTTTCCGTTATGGCGTGATAAGGGTATAAATAACTTAGAACATATTATCCAAGATGGAAATTTTATCACGTTCCAAGAACTTATATCAAAATATAGAATTGGCAACGGTAGATTTCTGGAATATCAACAAGTTAAGTCCGTCCTACAGGGAAGATTTAACCTTAATCAATTGAATCTAGAAATGCCTACTTGGGTAACAGAATTTCTTAACCTCTGTACCCCAAAATTGTTATCAAAATTATATAAATTATTAATAAAAACTGATGATTCAGTTTCCCTCCCAATTACAAAATGGGAGCGTGATCTTTCTGTCAACCTGGATCAAAATTTATGGACAGAAATATGTTTAAATATCTTCAAAATGACTAAAAGACCCCAAATACAACTTGTACAATATAAGATTCTCCATAGAACATACTACACTGGACAAAGGATGTTCCAAATGGGCCTTACACACTCAAACATATGCACCCACTGTACAAGCAATTCAGAGGATAATCATCTACACGCTCTGTGGTCTTGTGTACCAGTTCAGAGATTTTGGCAGAGGATTTGTGAAGATCTATCCACATGGTTTAGCTGTCATATCCCAACTTCCCCCAGACTATGCATCTTAGGTGATGTCAGTGAATTAATTATGGAGTTAAATATATCACACATAGTTCTTACTGCCTTGTGCATCGCTAAGAAGATGATCCTCATGAACTGGAAGACAAAAAATAAACTATGTATTACTCAGTACAGAAATTTATTAGTAGATCATGTTAGTTTAGAGAGAATGTCTGCTTCTTCTAAAAACAAATTGGAGGAATTTGACTCTCTTTGGTTCCCACTGCTCAGCTCCATTACTTAGTGGGGGTGGTGGGCTGCGGGCTCTGCTCCTGATGTGCTTTGTGGGGGGGTGGGGGGGGACTCCGGGGGCCTGGGTAGCTGGTAGCCTCCTGAGGCTGGGGTCCTGGGGCGACCTTCTGGTGATGTCTGTGTGCCTGTCCTGGTTGATGGTGGTGGGGGCTTGGATGGTGCTGCCTTCGGTCCTGGGGTGTGGGCGGGGTGCTTGGGGGGGTGGTGCCGGCCCTCGGTCGGTTGGCTGGTCTTCCCTGTATGGCTTGGGGGCTGGGGTCTGGGGCCCCCCCTGGCGCGGGGGGGGCCTCTGCTGTCCCGGCCGCGCCGCCGGGTGGGGTGGGTTGGCCTGACGTCGGGATGTCCGGGCTACGCTTTTGGGGCCCTGGGGTGCCTGCATTGCAGGGGGGTGGGGTGGGGGATGGGGCCGCGGTGGGGTGGTTGGGGGGGACTGGGCACTGCATTTCCATGCCCAGGCCAGTATGTCCTGTCGCCTGTTTGTGTCTATTGTTGAGTGAATGGGCATCTAGGAGGAGCGGGCCGCCCTCTGCGGTGGGGGCGAGGGCGCCAACCTCGGGTGCTGCAGTGCTCCGGGATGCTGTCACCGCGGCCCCGGGCTCACCTCCCCCTGCCCTGTGCTGGGGTGTGGGAGGTCGGGGTGCCTATTGAGCCAGCGGACAGCTGGCTCTCTTCTTCCAGGATTCTTCCTGGTCATATGCCCCCCCCCCTCCCCCTCCCCATACACAAACACACACACACACAGAATACACATCACTCACAGATGTAGGATGGAGAGGCCACGTGGAGAGCTGCACCACCACTTGCCTCTCCGTTTTAATTGCACTTTAGTCATTATAACTCACAACACATACACACTTACAACCTGATACACATAGGACCTTTGGGGCAGGCATGTTACTCAGAGGTTGATGAGATGGGCCGCTGAGGTGGCCCCACTCGGATCCTCGTCACTGTCTGTCTCCAAATTTTATTTGCACTTTAGACATGGAGGGTTTTGGGGGGGCAGTGTGGGCAGGCACTGACGACCAACAGTTGGCGCTTGTGGCATAACTGTCCCCTCAATTTTAACTGCACCCTATACACCTCATTCACTCACAAACATTAACACATAGACCTACAAGTTGGGGAGGAGGAGGGGTGGATGGGTCATCTTACACCCCGATTTCTTGCGTCTCGCCCGGGGTAGGGGTCGGGCGGTTCCTTGGGGACCGGGGTGGCGGCGTCCTGGGGTCGCTGTTGGCCCTGGGGTGGTTTCCACTTGCCCCGCCTTCAGAGGGGGGGTAGCTATGGATGAATGTGTGTCTTTGTGTATTTGTCACCGTCTCCGTGAGTATGGGTGGGTGAGTGAATGTGTATGTATGGCATATCTGTGTGTGGGTAAGTATGTATGGGCATGTATGAGTATCTGTGTATAAATGTGTACACGGGTGTCTGGGTGTGTTTGTATGTATGGCTGGACCTGGGTCTGGGCCTTGTGCCTTGCCTCCTGGCCGCTCCTTGCTGGTTGCCTCCTCCCCCCTACCCCCCTGGGATGGGGGTACCTCGGGGTTCCTGGGTGGGGCTGGGTGTTCTGGCGTGGGTGCTGGCCTGCCCCCCTTGGGGGTGCGGTGCGGGGCTGCGTTGGCTTCTTCGGCGTGGGGGGGGGCTCTGTGGAGGGTCGGGCGGTCCTTGGGTGCCGTGGGCCCGGGAGCCCTGCCGCCGGCCAGTGCAGGGGGCTGGCCGCTGGGGGGGGGCTGGCTTCTCATCGCCTTGGGTTCCCTGGAGCCCTCGCTCCTCGCCTGGGGGGGCTCCGTCTGAGACCACCCTCGCCCGTCTGCGGGGGTGGGGGTGCGGTTGTCTTTGGACTGAGTGGCCGGGGGGCTTCCTGGCTCTTGGTGGGCTGCTGGGGGCCTGGGGTTCCGGGGGCTTTCCGTACCTGCCTCTGGCTTCTGATGGGTGGAGCTGCAGCGTTTTGCCCTCATTGGTAAGTACGTTCCATGACACAGACACAAACATGACACAGACACAAACGCCCACTCAATCACAACTCAACAAAATTGTTGGTGTGCGTAACATGCTTTGTTAGTTTTGTTTTTCACACACAAATTTATTTTTGCAAGTATTGATAGTATTTTTTTATATGTTAAAGTGATGAAGTATCTGATTAATAGACTTGTGCTCTTTCCCCTTTTTTTTTTTTGCTCCCTTTCTCACTCCCTTTTTCTTCTCTTTATTTTCCTCTTATTCAGCCTATCAGCTCTGGCTGTTACATAGTATGTGGAAAAATAACTCAGATAAATAAAATAAAGGGTTAAAACATCAACAAGAAGAGCCTATTGAGAACCTATAGAGCTCATCTTGAAATAGCAAATATGTTTGGCACAACAACGCATTCAGATCACAGTTCTGCTTGCAAGATCTACCAGACATGACAGGCTAAAAAAAAAAAAAAAAAAAAAAAAAAAAAAAAGAGGGTTAAGTGAAATGTCAAAAAAGTAAGTTGAAGTGCCAAATTGTATGTTATTTTTGACATCAATTTGCTGACCGGAATTAGGGGCAGGGTCGGAAGTCGCCCATGGACCGGGAGTTTGGGCACCCATGGATAGCAGCGTTTCATGCATCACGTGACTCTTCCACAGAAAATAATCAGAAAATAATCCCTATAATCCCTAGGCTCTGTCACTGGGTTGGGGTCTGGGTCTGTCTGAGGGATACCCTTCCTCCTGCTCCTCGGGAACAAAGCTTTTTCTTTTTTGTGCTCTTTCACGTCTTTAAATAAGTCCATGGTGTTCGCACAGAAGAGAATTTCCTCCAAAAATCCATCACTGTTTACATTGTTTTCATTAAATCAATCACTGTAAAGTACAAACTCTCAGTCACTGGAGCCTACATGACTGCTCAGTGCTGCTGAGTCACGTGACCGAAGAAAACTAATCACAGCAGTGCAGGGAGGAGGGGGCGGAGCAAAGAGTACCTGCATGAGAGGAGCAGTGTTTGCGCAGACATATCTGCGCTCTGATGAAAAGGAGCAATGAACTGAACTTACAGGAGACAACCAAGATATTTTGGATTGATCCACCCACCACTACTGCTTTCATATGTTAAGTAGAGTTGTTAACACCTCCCGCCAGCCAGCTCCCCCACACCTTTACCCGCAGCTGCTTGTGTGGATACATAAATGACAATATCCGACTCAGGCGAATGCAAATGTGCTGCCCCGTAAGCTGTCAATAGCTGTCTGTGCGGCGTTCGCGTTAGTATACGGGGTCAAAAAATCCCTCTTTTCGTGCAGTGTGAGAGCCGCAAATTCTACTAGAAGTGTCTGACACATATATTGAGAAACAAATAACAACAGCAAAAAAAAATTTAAATTATTTTATTTTAATATTTCAAGATAAAAATAATGTTCCAAATTAGAGCTCCAACAGAAAACGAACTAACAATTAAAATCCACTTCAACTAGATACTTAAAATTTACTTCCTCAAGCCACACAGAGCCACAGCACAAGGATGGAAGAGCCGTAGGTTGCCGACCACAGCACTAGGGAAATGGAGACCCAGAGAGCAGAACACAGCCATGGAAACGACAATCTGACAAGAGTCAAGGGGAAGCCTGAGAGCATAAATACACAGAGGGATTATTAGGGAACAGGCAACAGGTGAGGGCACATTGAGACTATTTACACAGATGAGACAAGGGGAAGCAAAACTAAACAGAAAGTACCTGGGACGAAAGACTGTCAAAGTAAAACAGGAAACAACTAGACAAAGACAGAAACATAGATTTGACACACTCCACAGGAAATAACACAACAAAACACATCAAACCAGGGGTGTGACAGAGGGCCAGCCAGCCAGACACACAGGAGAGACAGGAACAATGGGAATCAAGGTGTTAATAGCAATGACTAATAAAGAGAGGAACTAAGATGAATAAAAACCAAAACAAACTGGGAACATAGCGGAGAAATCTGGAAAACAGAACCTAAACAAAACTAAACACAAAATGCTGGGCACACAGTCCAGGACCATGACACAATGGAGGCAATACTGCCCCCATATGTTCCTCTAATGTATTGGAGTTACAAAATCGTGTACATGATTTTAGAATATGATGCTTTGACATATTCCACATTGGCTAATTTTTGTAGTTGATGTTATTGATTATGTTTATGAATCTTTGTGGCCCCACGAAAGACATACTCACAATTTGAGGATTCTCTTACAATTTGTGGATAAAAGATTTATACAGATTTACTTGAAATGAAGGATTTATTTTTATTATTACTATGAAATGTGGCAGATGTGACACAGTTTCAAAGATTTCTTCCAGGGTGGTTATTGTCAGCTTTCTTCTCTCACTTTACTCCACTTTTTATTGGAATTCTTCAGATTCTGCTAACAACCATCAGATGAAGTTTTGACACATGACACAAAGATATTTCAGATGCTAAAGAGACTTTACTGAAAGAGAAACAATCATCAGAACAAACATTTATAAAATCAAACAGACTGATGGATTGATTGTAGGATCAGAGATGGTTGGTGGAGTCAAACCTCTGAGACCACAGTGATTGAACATCATTTCAGAAAGGAAAGAAAAACTAAACTGATTAAAAAGGAACATCTTTGACTCTGGTTTCTGCTCAGTGAGCATGCTCAGCCCTGTTACCATGACGACTCTCACTGGTAATACGACAGGTACATGGGAACGCCGTGGTTTCCATTGTTAAGATTTTCTTTCATGACTGGGATCCCATTTTTCTCATATGCCTCCTTAGCTGCTGGGTCAATGAGCAGAGTGATGGCCTTGATGTAGGTGGTGCTGCTGGTGTCTTTTTTGTACCACAGGTATACCTCCTTTCCTTTGGTCCCCTCATTCAGATCATGGTTAACGATTTCATAGCCTTGACTTTGCAAGCTCTTGGATTCATCATCATTGGTAGAGATTGCCATCTTAGTGATGGCCTCTTTTGGATTGGTGGTCTGACGATACCAGATGAAGACAGAAGGCCCTCCTGCTCCTCGGTTGGTGTCTTCATCCACCCGGATGTAGCCATTATGGAAGTAGACTCGATCTCCTTCATAGTTAGCATTGGCAATGATGTCTTGGATGTAGGTTGGTTTCTCTCTCTTCAACCACAGGTGGATCCAGTTTCCACCAGCCCCCCGGTTCAGATCACAGGCCAGTCTCTCCCATCCCTCTTTATAGATTTTGGGTTCATCTGCTCCCTGTGTAGAGACAAAAAGGTCTGTGATGGGAATGCTGCCTTGTGGGAACATTCTGTAGTACCACAGGTAGATGGGGTTTCCACCGGCTCCCTCATTGAGGTTTTTGTTGATTTTTGCAAACCCTGCTTCGCTCAGCTTAATGGCCATCTTATCGTTGAAAGAAATCTGAATCCTGGTGATTCCATTGATGCCTTTTTTGTACCAAAGGTAGACAGCATTTCCCTTGGCCCCTTCATTCAAATTAACAAAGATTTTTTTGAAGCCTTGCTGATGGAACGCATATTCCTCATCTTGCTTCACAGACACTTGGAGTTCAGAGATGTAGGACATTTTGAGTTCCTGCATTAAACAGAGTCAGATTTTTTTGATTAAACAAAGAAATTTAATCTGATGTTAAAGAGTGAAATCAGGACAGGAAAATAAAATAACATGCTACACATGTGATTAATAATGGTAATTGAGTTTGTAATATCTAATTATATAATTATAACATGTAATAGTAATAATAACATATATAATAATAACAATAGCAGTGCAATTCAGAGGTCCAATCTCATGGTACATTTGGTATGATAAAAATAAAGGCATTCTATTCTATTCTATTCTATTTATTACGAGGTTTATGTGAAATAAAAGTAATGCAAATAATGTTCAAATTTGTGTTAGAATAATTAGAGAAATCAATCGTTAAAGCTATATTCTGAGCCTAAAATCATTCAAGCAAGAGGAAAATTCAAACATACTAAACTGGATCTCTGGAAAAAATCGTATTGTACCTCAGCAATCTGATCAAGTTTAAAGTTTAAAGGATTAGATCACAATAAATTTTAACAAGAATTATATCAATGAAATAAAGATGCTGAGTGATGGATTGGAGACTTACGTGCCTGCAGAGTGTGCTTCGCTAGATGAAGTCTTCTGGACGGCAGCTGATCTCAGACACATCTGCCTTTATCTGTATAACACACGTGATTTCATTTATTGGAAAAGTACCACATGTGACTGGTGGTTTTCTGTAGAAAGTTATGGTCACCTGTTTGGGATTATAATGGAAAGACTGGATGGTGATTATTGTGAGTTATGATGAAAAGGGAAAATTAGCAAGGATGAGGTAAATAAAGAATTATTAAGATATCCTATATTTATTATCATGTGTTTTACATGTTGATCATTTCTATCTTGTGAAATGAGTGTGACTGTGGGAAAAGAGGAAATGAAGATGTGTGGAATGTACATGACAGGCTGGGCAGACACATAGTCAGCACGGTGGTACCACAGCTGATCAGGAGACTTTCATTTCATTTTTCACAGAATTGTAGAGGATTATTGATTAATTCTCAGTTGAAATACTGACAAACTAATATTACGTTTTCATATTAAGTCAGTATTTCATATTAACTCACTTTAAGTAAGTTACCAGTAAGTTTAAAATTTTGGTTGAAAAAGCTGATCACCACAGATTATTTGAGCTTGTTTAAATTAGAAAACATATGCACCTGGAAATATTTCTTTTTAGTGGTGGAAGGTATCTAAGTTAATTTACTCTATGTTATACTTAAGTAGACAACAAGGCAGAGGTTGCCTTCTTTAGTTTTTGTTGGGTCTTAGTTTTACTCTTTTTACCTTATGAACAAAATTATAGTATATTATATTATATTTTACTCTAAAGTATTATAGAGTAAAATGGTCATCCAATGATTAATTAAGTGAATAAATCAGATGATTAGATTAATTTAATTGAATTAAATTAATAATTAACAGTTGACTCAAAGCTCTAAATAGCCAGATCAGTGCTTGGCTCTCTAGCAACTCTCTTGTATTAAATCCCGATAAGACCAAGACTTTGATCATAGCTCCTCCTGATATTTATCCTAGTATCACCCAGGCGACTGCTTCCTTTTGTTCACCTGCAAAGACTGCAGTTCCTTAATCTCAGAGTATTATTTGAGTCCTCCTTGGAATTTGACTCATATGTAAGATCTATTGCACGTTCCTGTTTTTTTCATCTTCGGAATATTTCTAAACTAAGAACCCTAGTTTCCCCCTCTGATCTGGAAAATGTTGTCCATCCATTTGTGTCATCACACTTAGACTACTGTAATGCTCTCTTTACCGGCTTAAATAAATCATCTGTATCCTGGCTTCAAGTGATACAAAATGCAGCTGCTAGACTCTTAACTCGCTCTAGCAAAGGAACACACATTACTCCTATTCTGTTCTCTTTACATTGCCTTCCGGTTACTTTTAGAATTCAATTTAAGATCCTTCTGCTTACATATAGAGCTTTAAATGGACAAACCCCTGACTATTTATCACAGTTACTAGTTAAATACATCCCTACACGGTGCCTTCGATCAGAAGATGAAAATCTCTTAGTTACCCCACGCACAAGATTAAGGACTAGAGGCGACAGCTCGTTTCAAGCTATAGCCCCCGAGCTCTGGAACAACTTATCCCTTGAGCTCCGCCTAGCTGACTCTAACTTTTTTGTTCAACCAAGGTTTTTGTTAATTACTCTCATTGTGTTGTCTTTTTAATCTGTTGTCTTATTGCTGTTTCTCTTTTAATGCAAAAGTGTAATTTGTTTTTATATTGATTGTTTTGTACAGCGCTTTGTGACTTTTTTGTCTGTGAAAGGCACTTTATAAATAAACTTTACCTTACCTTACCTAAATAGTAGTTGATTAAATAATAAATTAATACTTGTAATGTATAATCAGTAGTCAAATTAAAATGATCAAAATAGTGTTTGAATTAAAATAACTAAATAGTGGCTGACGGAAATAATAGACAATTAAATGAATGCATTAATTAGACAGCGCGACAGATG
The DNA here is from genome assembly GCF_007364275.1 of Archocentrus centrarchus. NCBI lineage: Eukaryota > Metazoa > Chordata > Actinopteri > Cichliformes > Cichlidae > Archocentrus > Archocentrus centrarchus. The sequence continues at coordinate 2,317,212 of NC_044347.1, forward strand.
GAAGACCAGTGGTCGCCAGACTAACTTCAGGCCTTTTAGGAGATATGTTTATCTTATTTATGACCTTCGGTCTCGGAGAAGAATATGTTTATCTTATCCTTAAAGGTTTTGCCGAAACATTTACATCTGTGTCTAAGAAGGGAACGGTGTGTGTAGTTCATCGCAACCTGTTGCTACGGAGACTAAAATTGCTGTCATGATCAGGGCCCTATTCCAGGAAGCAGGTTCAACAAACTGAGTCTAAAAACTCCGAGTTGACCAACTCTGAGATCTGCAACTCTGAGTTTCCTGTTGCAGAACAGCTGATCAGGGTTAGCTCAGGAAATTCTGAGTATGATCACCCTGATTTAGCGAGTGCGTGAATAAGGAAAGAAAGCCATCATCTATGGAGCTCTGATACCAGGATTCACCATGGCAACGGGTAAATAAAGGGAGGAGCTTCCATTTTAATCCAATGATGGAGGATCGCACGTGTCAGTGTGGAGCATGACGCGTCACTTTAATCAGCCTGACCCACTCTGACATCATCACAGACAGAATAAAAGTTTGTTATCAAATATATAATTTCTTTATAATATCTGCTGTCATCATTTACACAACTTGAATCTCCATCAGATGAAGCTGAATCCTAATTTCACATCTGATTTATAAAATCTAATTATTCAGCCTGACGGACAAACTGCAGGAGACAGAAAGTGAAGATAAAACTGTTGAGAAACATCTCAGACTGAGTTTACTGACCGACCTGTGTGTTAGAGACTGAGAGCAGCAGACCCCAGGTGGAGCTGACTTCAGGTCAGTTTTTATTTAATAAAATCTGCTTTTTTCTGTAGTTTGTGACAGTTCAGTTTCACTGTTTAAATAATCATGCAGTAAAAATTGAACCTATTGATGGAATGGCACTTTATTCGTTCTTTTAATGGAGAATTCAGGTGGACTCTGACACGGTTTGCTGATCTGTTATAGAAGCCTATGATCACCAATTTAGGTGATTTTCAATGGAAAATATGTCGAAATTCATACTGTGAATTACAGACATCTTCACTCAAACATTTGTATATTTAGAATTTGCCTTGGTGTATTGTATCACTCCCTGTTCCTGTTTCGCAGCACAGTCGTGTTTTGCTGTCTGTTAGCTGTTTAATCTGTATAGCTTGATCTATCTGATAACAACATATTTTAATATAATCTTCACCTGCTTTATTTAGCACACTCTTTGCTGAATCACCTGTATTCACATTATTGAATTTATTTGTTTTTAGAAATTCACTAGCTTAGCGCAGCTTGTAGCTTAGCTCTTAGCCGACTCACTAGCACCATGGCTTCTTCTCCTGTCCCTCCTGCAGTTTCCTGCTCTGGGTGTCACATGTTTAGTTACTCCTCGGCCTCCTTTAGCAGTAACGGTACTTGTAATAAATGCAGTCAGGAAGCAGAGTTGCAGTCTTACACGCCTCTCTGCAGCTTCTCTCCTCCTGCCATCCCCCCAAAACCCCATCCCCATAGAGTCGGTGCCTGCTCCCAGACCACCAAAAACCAAAGCTAAAATCAGCAAAAAACAATTTAAGCATAAAAATTCAAAAACAATAAATAATACAGCTTCATCAACTGCACCAAAAAATAAAACAATTAAATGTGGATTGTTAAACATTAGGTCTCTCTCTTCCAAGTCCCTATTAGTAAATGATTTAATAATTGATCAACGTATTGATTTATTCTGCCTTACAGAAACCTGGTTACAGCAGGATGAATATGTTAGTTTAAATGAATCAACACCCCCGAGTCACAGTAACTGTCAGAATGCTCGAAGCACAGGTCGAGGAGGAGGATTAGCTGCAATCTTCAATTCGAGCTTATTAATTAATCAAAGACCCAGACAAAGTTTTCATTCTTTTGAAAGCCTGACTCTTAGTCTTGTCCATCCTAATTGGGAAAATCAAAAACCTGTTTTATTTGTTATTATCTATCGTCCACCTGGTCCCTACTCAGAGTTTCTGTCTGATTTCTCAGACTTTTTATCTGATTTAGTGCTCAGTTCAGATAAAATCATTATAGTGGGTGATTTTAATATCCATGTAGATGCTGAGAATGACAGCCTCAACACTGCATTTAATCTATTGTTAGATTCAATTGGCTTCTCTCAAAATGTAAAGGAGCCCACCCACCACTTTAATCATACTCTGGATCTTGTCCTGACATATGGCATAGAAACTGAAGACCTAACAGTATTCCCTGAAAGCCCCCTCCTGTCTGATCATTTCTTAGTAACATTTACATTTACTTTAATGGATTACACAGCAGTGGGGAATAAGTTTTATTACAGTAGAAGTCTTTCTGAAAGTGCTGTAACTAAGTTTAAGGATCTAATTCCTTCATTGTTATGCTCTTCAGTGCCAACACAGTGCAGAGCAGCTACCTAAACTCTGCTCCCAGTGAGGTCGATTATCTCGTCAATAGTTTTACATCCTCACTGCGTATAACTTTGGATACTGTGGCTCCTCTGAAAAGGAAAGCTTCAAATCAGAAGTGCCTGACTCCGTGGTATAATTCACAAACGCACAGCTTAAAGCAGATAACCCGAAAGCTGGAGAGGGAATGGCGTCTCACTAAATTAGAAGATGCTCATTTAGCCTGGAAAAAGAGTTTGTTGCTCTATAAAAAAGCCCTCCGTAAAGCTAGGACATCTTACTATTCATCATTAATTGAAGAAAATAAGAACAACCCCAGGTTTCTTTTCAGCACTGTAGCCAGGCTGACAAAGAGTCAGAGCTCTGTAGAGCCGAGTATTCCTTTCACGTTAACTAGTAGTGACTTCATGGATTTCTTTACAAATAAAATTTTAGACATTAGAGAAAAAATTATTCATAACCATCTCAAAGATTATTCTTCATGTTCGGCTGCTTTCAGCACTGCTGGTATTTGTTTAGACTCTTTTGCTCCAGTTGATCTTTCTGAGTTAACTTCAATAGTTACTTCCTCCAAACCAGCAACATGTTTGTTAGATCCCATTCCTACTAGACTGTTCAAAGAAGTCTTTCCAATTATTGATGCTTCAATCTTAAAAATGATCAATCAGTCTTTATTGGTTGGCTATGTACCACAGACCTTCAAGGTGGCTGTAATTAAACCTCTGCTTAAAAAGCCATCACTTGACCCAGCTGTCTTAGCTAATTATAGGCCAATCTCCAACCGTCCTTTTCTCTCAAAGACTCTTGAAAGAGTAGTTGTAAAACAGCTAACTGATCATCTGCAGAGGAACGGTTTATTTGAAGAGTTTCAGTCAGGTTTCAGAATTCATCACAGTACAGAAACAGCATTAGTGAAGGTTACCAATGATCTTCTTACAGCCTCTGACAGTGGACTCATCTCTGTTCTTGTCCTGTTGGACCTCAGTGCAGCTTTTGATACTGTTGACCATAACATTTTATTACAGAGATTAGAGCTTGCTATAGGTATTAAAGGTACTGCACTGCAGTGGTTTGAATCATATTTATCTCATAGACTCCAATTTGTTCATGTAAATGGGGAGTCTTCTTCAAACACTAAGGTTAATTATGGAGTTCCACAGGGTTCTGTGCTAGGACCAATTTTATTTACATTATACATGCTTCCCTTAGGCAGTATTATTAGAAAGCACTGCATCAATTTTCATTGTTATGCAGATGATACTCAGCTTTACCTATCAATGAAGCCAGATGACACACATCAATTAATTAAACTGCAGGAATGTCTTAAAGACATTAAGGCCTGGATGACCTCTAATTTCCTGCTTCTAAATTCAGATAAAACTGAAATTCTTGTTCTCGGCCCCACAAATCTTAGAAACATGGTGTCTAACCAGATACTTACTCTGGATGGCATTACTTTGGCCTCCAGTAACACTGAGAGAAATCTTGGAGTCATTTTTGACCAGGATATGTCCTTCAATGCACATATTAAACAAATATGTAGGACCGCTTTTTTGCATTTGCGCAATATTTCTAAAATTAGAAACATCCTTTCTCAGACTGATGCTGAAAAGCTCATTCATGCATTTATTACTTCTAGGCTGGATTATTGTAATTCATTATTATCAGGCTGTCCTAAAAGCTCCCTGAAAAGCCTTCAGCTGATCCAAAATGCTGCAGCTAGAGTACTGACAGGGACTAGAAAGAGAGAGCAGATTTCTCCCATATTGGCTTCTCTTCATTGGCTCCCTGTTAAATCTAGAATAGAATTTAAAATCCTTCTCCTCACCTACAAGGTCTTGAATAATCAGGCGCCATCTTATCTCAAAGACCTCATAGTACCATATCACCCCAACAGAGCACTTCGCTCTCAGACTGCTGGCTTACTTGTGGTTCCTAGGATACTTAAGAGTAGAATGGGAGGCAGAGCCTTCAGCTTTCAGGCGCCTCTTCTGTGGAACCAGCTCCCAGCTTGGATTCAGGAGACAGACACCCTCTCTATTTTTAAGATTAGGCTTAAAACTTTCCTTTATGATCAAGCTTATAGTTAGGGCTGGATCAGGTGACCCTGAACCCACCCTTAGTTATGCTGCTATAGGCCTAGTCTGCTGGGGGGTTCACATAATGCACTGTTTCTCATTCACCTTATTTACTTTGTTTATACTCCACTCTGTATTTAATCATTAATTGATATTAATCTCTGGCTCTCTTCCACAGCATGTCTTTCTCTCCCCTCAGCCCAACCGGTCTCAGCAGATGACCCCCCCTCCCTGAGCCTGGTTCTGCTGGAGGTTTCTTCCTGTTAAAGGGAGTTTTTCCTTTCCACTGTCGCCAAGTGCTGCTCATAGGGGGTCGTTTTGACTGTTGGATCTTCTCTGTATTATTGTAGGGTCTTTACCCACAATACAAAGCGCCTTGAGGCGACTGTTTGTTGTGATTTGGTGCTTTATAAATATATATATTCAATATATATATATATATTGAATATATATATATATTCAATATATAAATATATATATATATATTGAATTGAATTGAAATTAATTTTCACTCTTTTCCCTCTAACCAACATCCCATGAAACAAACCTCAGTGTGCTCATGTTTGAATTAACTGGGGAAGTGTTTTGTGTTTACTAAAGTTGTGTTTGGTGTGTGTGTGTGCACGCTGTCGCAGGTATCCTGTTTGACCTTGTCTGTGTGTGCGTACGCGTCCTGTATGACTGTGCATCCTGTATAACGGTGTGTGTTTGCTGTATGTCCGTGTGGTAAGAATGCTGGGTGCAGAAAGAGAAGAGAAAAGGAATGTAAATTGAGAAAGAAATGAAATGGTGCAAACACCAAAGAGCCATTCCAAAGTGACAAACAAGCATAAAAAACAATGTGATAACAAAATAATGCGCTATGCTGACTGAACAAGCATTAATTGTTATATACGGACACTTGTTGTATTTTGCTCACAGCCCTCTAGGACTCTGTGAGGTTCAGCTGAAAAACGAAATGAAATTGAATCCAAAAGTCTCCTGATCAGCTGTGGTACCACCATGCTGACTATGTGTCTGCCCAGCCTGTCATGTACTTTCCACAAATCTTCATTTCCTCTTTTCCCACAGTCACACTCATTTCACGAGATAGAAATGATCAACACATAATACTAACCAAAACTTTATATTAAAAATATAATTTAAAAAAGCCTAATTATTCTTTATTAATCTTATCTTTGTTAGTTTTTCTTTTCATCATAAATCACAATAATCACCATCCAGTCTTTTCATTATAATCATAAACAGGTGACCATAACTTTCTACAGAAAACCACCAGTCACATGTGGCACTTTTCCAATAAATGTAATCACGTGTGTTATACAGATAAAGGCAGATGTGTCTGAGATCAGCTGCTGTTCAGAAGACTTCATCTAGTGAAGCACACTCTGCACGCACGTAAGTCTCCAACCCATCACTCAACATCTTTATATCACCTCTTATTCTATTAATGTGATTGCTGTTAAGCACTCACATTATTCATATCCTTCTGTGCATTTTGGTTTTTAACTCCTCCACATGCTTTGTTTTACAAAAACCATTCTGGTTTTAAATCATTTTTTGGAGAAGTGTGCTATTACGTTTCTTTTTTGTAACTTTCTATATTTTTTAGGATATTTATCTTTTAACGAGTTTTTATTTTGCCATTTGAAATGACTGAAATCCTCTTCAAACCTATCCTGACTTGAGAGTTCACTACTTCAGTTTAATTTGGGCTAGAGAAAAAATTCAATATTTCTGAAATTTAAATACTTTCTATTTAAAATTTCTATGGAAGTTTTGTAGAATGGTGACATCGTCACCCACTGAAGAATTGTGTTCACTTTTCAAATGTTTTTCTATTTCAGTTTTTTTTACTCCCACAACTGTTGGACTACCAAAACATTTATGCTTCAAATTGTAGTTATGGTTGTGCTTGTTAAGAAAAAACTTTTCCAAAACACAGATTTACAGAATGTAAACTAGGAGCCTGAGAGTGTCAGGAGTAGCCTCCACATCTGCCATTCATTTCAATGTTAACTTTTCTCCTCTCTTTGGAGCAAAAGCCAAAAAACTGAGGCACTATTGAAACTGCTATTTCTTTGTCAATTTTCACAGCATGAAAAGGTTATGACTGAAATCTAAAGTTTTTTAACAATACTGGTACTTAGTTAAATTTTAATCTTGTATTATGAAGGTCATAGATTTGATTACCAGCCTTTTTCACATTTTTCCTAAAATACCTCATTATTTAATTTTGGCATAGAAACCCAGTATCACTCGTGTGTGTGTGTGTGTGTGTGTGTGTGTGTGTGTGTGTGTGTGTGTGTGTGTGTGTGTGTGTGTGTGTGTGTGTGTGTGTGTGTGTGTGTGTGTGTGTGTGTGTGTTTTAATTTGGGGATTCAAGCTTTTCAAGATTCGAGCTTTTTTCTAGTCTATTTTTCACTGCATTTAATTCTGTTCTTTATTTTGATGAGTTTCAGCTCCAAGGTTGTTTTTTTTTTTCCTATTTTTTAAAATGGTAATTTCAGCAAATCAAGTTAAATTGAAGCATTGTCTTGAGAATTTGAGCTGTTTTACTTTTCTAATGGATTTCTCTTTCAGCTGCTTAAAGTCTTTCAGGAAATTAATTGTGTTTCAGGTATTTTAACATTTGTAGGTATTGCAGCTTTCAGCATTCATATTTACAGCAGGAAATGCCTTTTCTACTTCTTGTCCCCTGACATTTTATCATTATCCTAATCCTTTAAATTTGATGAGACTACTGAGTTAATAATAAAGATTCAGTTTAGTCTGTGTGAATTTTCTACTTGCTTGAATCATTTTAGGATCAGAATGAATCTTTAAATATTAATTTCTTTAAATATCATTCTTATTCTCTAACTATTCCAACAAAAGAGTGAACATTTTTGTTTACATTACTTTTATTTCATATAAACCTCATCATGATCAGGGGAGCTTTATTCATTTTTCATTTAAGAGCGCTTTGCAACAAGGACCTGTAAATTTCATTCATTACTATTGTTATTATACTATTATTATTATACTATTATACTATTCCTATAGTAATTAGATATTACAAACTCAATTACCATTATTAATCACATGTGTAGCATGTTATTTTATTTTCCTGTCCTGATTTCACTCTTTAACATCAGATTAAATTTCTTTGTTTAGTCATAAGTAATCTGACTCTGTCTATGCAGGAACTCAAAATGTCCTACATCTCTGAACTCCAAGTGTCTCTCAACAAAACTGAGGAATATGACCTTCATGGACAAGGGTTTACAAAAATCTTTGTTAATCTGAACAAAGGAGCTGAGGGAAACACTGTGTATCTTTGGTACAAAAAAGGCAACACTGCAATCACCAGGATTCAGATTTCTTTCAACAATGAGATGACCAAGGGTCTGATGGATGCAGGGTTCCACAAGATCAACAAAAACCTCAATGAAGGAACAAGTGGAGACCAGCTCTACCTGTGGTACTACAAAGGATCCTTAAAGTATGACGTTCCCATCACAGACCTTTTTGTCTCTACACAGGGAGCAGATGAACCCAAAATCTATAAACAGGGCTGGGAGAGACTGGCCTGTGATCTGAACCGGAGAGCTGGTGGAAACTGGATCCACCTGTGGTTGAAGAGAGAGAAACCAACCTACATCCAAGAAATCAAGGCCACAAATGAATATGCTGGAGATGATGATAACTTCAATGAGGGCTACATCCGGGTGGATGAAGACACCAACCGAGGAGCAGGAGGGCCTTCTGTCTTCATCTGGTATCGTCAGACCACTGATCCAAAAGAGGCCATCACTAAGATGGCAATCTCTACCAATGATGATGAATCCAAGAACTTGCAAAGTCAAGGCTATCAAATAGTTAACCGTGATCTGAATGAGGGGACCAAAGGAAAGGAGGTATACCTGTGGTACAAAAACGACACCAGCAGCCCCAACACCAAGGCCATCACTCTGCTCATTAACGCATCAGCTAAGCAGGTGTATGAGAAAGACGGGATCAAAGTCATCAATAAAAACCTTAACAGTGGAAACCACGGCGTTCCCATGTACCTGTCTTATTACCAGTGAGAATCGTCATGGTAACAGGGCTGAGCATGCTCACTGAGCAGAAACCAGAGTCAAAGATGTTCCTTTTTAATCAGTTTAGTTTTTCTTTCCTTTCTGAAATGATGTTCAATCACTGTGGTCTCAGAGGTTTGACTCCACCAACCATCTCTGATCCTACAATCAATCCATCAGTCTGTTTGATTTTATAAATGTTTGTTCTGATGATTGTTTCTCTTTCAGTAAAGTCTCTTTAGCATCTGAAATATCTTTGTGTCCTGTCTTATTTTTTATTGAATTTTTCTTTAAACAAACAAAAAACATGAAAAAAAGATAAAAAAGAAAACAGAGAAGAAAAAAAACATATAGCTAAAGCTTCTCTTTAGCTATATAAGTCAGTTTTTCCACTGCCAAGTTGTTGCACATTAGTTTGAACCATCTTTGGTTTTTCTGTATGCTTCCAGTTCAAAGCAATCACATGTTTAGCCTGTAGAAGACAGAAATTAACAAGCTTCTTTCTCTTTATATGTCCTTTAAAGCCTTCAGAAAAAATTTGTAGTAAGCAGAGTTTGCAGCCTAAAGGCCGTTTCACACCGGATGCGTTGCGTAAAAATGACACGAAATTCCGAATCTTTCAGCTGCGAACCTGTCGTGTAACCTATATACACTGCCTTGCGAAAGTATTTGGCCCCCTTGAACTTTTCAACCTTTTGCCACATTTCAGGCTTCAAACATAAAGATATAAAATTTTAATTTTTTGTGAAGAATCAACAACAAGTGCGACACAATCGTGAAGTGGAATGAAATTTATTGGATGTGTCAAACTTTTTTAACAAATAAAAAACTGAAAAGTGGGGCGTGCAATATTATTCGGCCCCTTTACTTTCAGTGCAGCAAACTCACTCCAGAAGTTCAGTGAGGATCTCTGAATGATCCAATGTTGTCTCAAATGACTGATGATGATAAATAGAATCCACCTGTGTGTAATCAAGTCTCCGTATAAATGCACCTGCTCTGTGATAGTCTCAGGGTTCTGTTCAAAGCGCAGAGAGCATCATGAAGATCAAAGAACACACCAGGCAGGTCCGAGATACTGTTGTGGAGACGTTCAAAGCCGGATTTGGATACAAAAAGATTTCCCAAGCTTTAAACATCTCAAGGAGCACTGTGCAAGCAATCATATTAAAATGGAAGGAGTATCAGACCACTGCAGATCTACCAAGACCCGGCCGTCCCTCTAAACTTTCATCTCAAACAAGGAGAAGACTGATCAGAGATGCAGCCAAGAGGCCCATGATCACTCTGGATGAACTGCAGAGATCTACAGCTGAGATGGGAGAGTCTGTCCATAGGACAACAATCAGTCGTACACTGCACAAATCTGGCCTTTATGGAAGAGTGGCAAGAAGAAAGCCATTTCTCAAAGATATCCATAAAAAGTCTCGTTTAACGTTTGCCACAAGCCACCTGGGAGACACACCAAACATGTGGAAGAAGGTGCTCTGGTCAGATCAAACCAAAATCGAACTGTTTGGCCACAATGCAAAACGATATGTTTGGTGTAAAAGCAACACAGCTCATCATCCTGAACACACCATCCCCACTGTCAAACATGGTGGTGGCAGCATCATGGTTTGGGCCTGCTTTTCGTCAGCAGGGACAGGGAAGATGGTCAAAATTGATGTGAAGATGGATGGGGCCAAATACAGGACCATTCTGGAAGAAAACCTGTTGGAGTCTGCAAGAGACCTGAGACTGGGAGGGAGATTTATCTTCCAACAAGACAATGATCCAAAAGATAAAGCCAAATCTACAATGGAACGGTTCACAAATAAACGTATCCAGGTGTTAGAACGGCCAAGTCAAAGTCCAGACCTGAATCCAATCAAGAATCTGTGGAAAGAGCTGAAGACTGCTGTTCACAAACGCTCTCCATCCAACCTCACTGAGCTCCAGCTGTTTTGCAAGGAAGAATGGGCAAGAATTTCAGTCTCTCGATGTGCAAAACTGATAGAGACATACCCCAAGAGACGTGCAGCTGTAATTGCAGCAAAAGGTGGCGCTACAAAGTATTAACGCAAGGGGGCCGAATAATATTACACGCCCCACTTTTCAGTTTTTTATTTGTTAAAAAAGTTTGACACATCCAATAAATTTAATTCCACTTCACGATTGTGTCCCACATGTTGTTGATTCTTCACAAAAAATTACAATTTTATATCTTTATGTTTGAAGCCTGAAATGTGGCAAAAGGTTGAAAAGTTCAAGGGGGCCGAATATTTTCGCAAGGCTCTGTACACACCGAAAAATCGAACTTGATCCAGAAAAATAAATGCCGCAAATTCATCCTGTGAAGTGATGCGGTTGGTGTGAATGGCTGCATTAAGAACAGGAGAGTCCGAAAAATATTTTTAATGCACGAACCATTTACACGTCCGGTGTGAAAGGGCCTTAATGCCAAAATGCAGTGGTAATCTAGAAATACCAAATTTTTATCACTACTCCTTAGCCAATAGGTTGCAGTATGTTTCAAAATGAATCAAATTATGTTCATTAGACAGCCCATGATTGGACATTTAACAAATACTCTGTGGAAAAGTAAATATCTCAGATCTACCTTTCATTAACCCCAGTATTTTATGTTAACTGCTTTAAAAGTGTTAACATAAAAACCTCCCTAATAGTTGCTTCTAAAAATTTCCACCAAGCTAAAGGCCTTTACAGATAAGATAAGATAGTGTTTATTTGTCACATGCGCAGTTATACACAGTACAATGCACAGTGAAATGTATTTTGTACCTGCAACCATATATACACACACATATAAATAAGAAGAATAAAAATAAAAAAAAGTAATTCACACTATACACTATACTCTATATACTATACACTATACACACTTTTATAAATTATAATATTTACATTGTGCAATAATGGTCCAGTTAGGGCTCAGAGTTGAGCAGACGGATGGCTTGTGGGTAAAAACTCTTCTTCAACCTTTCAGTCTTAGTCCTCAGGCAGCGGTAACGCCGGCCTGATGGGAGCAGGGAGAAGAGAGAGTGTCCGGGGTGGCTGGGCTGTTTTAGGATCTTCATGGCCCTCAGCCTGCACTGCTTGGTGTAAATGTCCTGCAGGTTGGGGAGGGTGGTTCTGATGGTCCGTTCAGCTGAACGAACCACCCTTTTTAGGGCCATGAAGTCCTGCTTGGTGCAGTTTCCCATCCAGGTGGTGATGCTCCCATGCATGATGGTCTCGATGGTGCAGGTGTAAAAGTTCCTGAGCACCTTGAGTGGGAGCTTGAAGTCTCTCAGCCGCCTGAGGAGGTAGAGACGCTGTCTGGCCTTCTTCACAGTGATGTTTATGTGATGAGTCCAGGACAGGTCCTGTGAGATGGTCACTCCCAGGTATTTGAAAGTGTCCACTCTTTCCACCTCAGCACCACTGATGACAAGTGGATGGTAGTCCCTCTGCTGCTTCCTGCTGAAGTCCACGATCAGTTCCTTTGTTTTGCTGACGTTGAGCAGGAGGTGGTTCTCCTGGCACCAGTTCTCCAGGCGGGAGACCTCTCTCCTGTAGGCTGTCTCCTCATTGTGAGAGATTAGTCCCACAACAGCAGTGTCGTCAGCAAACTTGATGATGACGTTGGACTCTGACGTGGCCTCGCAGTCATGGGTGTACAGTGAGTACAGCAGAGGGCTGAGCACACAGCCTTGGGGGGATCCAGTGTTGAGGGTGAGGGAGGATGAGGTGAGGTGACCCACTCGTACCACCTGTGGTCTGCTGGTCAGGAAGCTGTGAACCCACCTGCACAGGGATGGGCCCAGGCCCAGGTCCAGCAGCTTAGAGACCAGCCTGGAGGGAACTATGGTGTTGAATGCTGAGCTGTAATCTACAAACAGCACTCTCACATAGTTCCCCTTACCAGTGTCTATGTGTGAAAGGGTCTTGTGGAGGAGGAAGGATATGGCGTCATCTGTGGATCTGTCTGGCCGGTATGCAAACTGTAGTGGGTCGAGGGTGGTGGGCAGTGAGGAGGTGATGAATGTCTTGATGAGTCTCTCAAAACACTTCATCACCACTGAGGTGAGTGCTATGGGCCTGAAGTCATTGGGGCTGCTGGGGTGTGGTTTCTTTGGGACAGGTGGACTTTTTAAAGCACTTTTTAAAGGACTTTTTTTTTACACACCGGATGCGTAAATTCCGTGCGAATATTTCGTGCGTTAAAAATATTTTTCGGACTCTCCTGTGTTTAATGCAGCCGTTCACACCGACCGCGTCACTTCACAGGACGACTTTGCGGCATTTATTTTTTCGGATCAAGTTCGATTTTTCTGACTTTCGCAAGCAAACAAACAGGACTGACCAATCAGAGCGCTGCATTTAGCAGCATGAGAGGTCATAGCTCAAACCGCGCACCAATGTACTGAATATACAGTGATGTGGGAACAATAAAATCATAATATTTTACCTCAGACACACAGCTACACGCTGCTCCGGGTCAGTCAGCTCTCTGATATTATCCTCTGCCTCCTCACATGTGATCCTAACTCTGCCAACAAGAGCTCAAACTGTCCCACTGACATCCTGAAATATGCCTGAAAGCATCCGTGATGCAGCTTCAACTCCGGGATCAAACCATGAAACTCTCCCTGCTGTTGATTTCTTATGAGCTGGATGAACCCATAAACTCTCTTTCTTCCTTCTCTTGTTTATAAACGTCAGGGTCTCATTACATCATCGCTTGATGTCGACTGCATTTTTTTTCCACCGTGCATTATATAGGGAGGATTTATTAGCAAAAAGGCAATGCGTCCGGTGTGTATATAGGTTACACGACAGGTTCGCATCCGAAAGATTTCGTGTCATTTTTACGCAACGCATCCGGTGTCTTCACTTATTCCCTGCAAACTGACACCCATCCATCCTCTTCTGCTTATCCTGTTCAGGGTTGCTGGAGCCTATCCCAGCTGCCATGGGCAAGAGGCAGGGTACACCTGTACAGGTCGCCAGCCTAACACAGAGAGACAGACAACCATTCACACCTATGGGCAACTTAGAGTGACCAATTAACCTAACCCCAGTAACTGCATGTCTGTGGGAGGAAACCCATGCAGACATGGGGAGAACAGGCAAACTTCACACAGAAAGAGAGAGAGGGGCCTGAGCCAAGGTGGAATCGAACCCAGCCCTCCTAGATGTTATTCTAACTTTGAGACAGCAGTGCTAACCACCACGCCACTGTGTGGCTCACAATTTGGCCCTTTAAATTACTTTTTTGACATTTTGCTTTCCCCTCCAGTTAAAAGAAGTTAGCAAAATGTCAAAAAGTAACTTAAAGGGCCAAATTGTGAGCCACACAGTAGCGTGGTGGTTAGCACTGCTGCCTCAGATTTTTTTTTACATCAAATCATGGACTGGAAGCAGGGGCCGGAAACGTAAATGTTTTATAAAATTGTGGAGTGTGTCACGGTTGGGTGGTGTGGCAAGTAGGGTGGACCCAAAAGCAGAACTCCAAAACAGGACTGAATGTAGGTGAAGATTTATTTACAAAAATGATCCAAAAATACACACAAACTAGGTAACTTAATATAACTGAAGAAATGGTCAGATGGCAGACTGGAACAAAACCACACCACCACGAGGGAGGACGCGACAAGGAACAGAGGGAAACGCAGACAATAAATACACCGGGAATGAAGAGGGGAAAACAGGAAACAGCAGGGGAGAACAGGTGGACAAAATCATACTAATGAAACACAGGAAGCAAAACTCCACACAATACACAGGGAACGTAAGACTGTCAAAATAAAACAGGAAACACCAAACAAGGTACACGCAGACTTAACACAGGGGGCTGGCACAGAGGAAAACTAAACATGGACCAAGGAAAAATACAGAAAAACAGACACAGGGAAGACAGGAACAAAGGGAACTAGAAAACCACAACTGATAAGGCCAGAACTAAGATGAATAAGGAAGATCAAAACAAAACTAGAAAATAACAAAACCCAGTGAAAACAGAACTAAACACAAAATGCTGAGCAAACGGCCCAGCAGCATGACAGAGTGATAATTTTGTACAGCTTGTTTATTTAAGAAAAAATTAATTAGTGAATGAAGGGATATATATTTTTTCTTTTTCTTTTTTTTAAGGGCCTCAGAGAAAAAAGTCTGATATGTACCCCAGCCATGCGGCATGAACAGGCAGGAAACTGAAAAAAAAAAAAATTATTCTATCTGCTACAGGATGGGGTATCTGGTGGTTGGTAGTGTTTTAATACATCATTGGCCCCCTTTTCTTTTTTGGAGTGTGTGTGTGTGTGTATACCTCATGTGTGCGCTCATGCATGCATGTCCCTGTGAGCAAACTTGTGCCCATGTTCATGCACTTGTGAAGACATGCATGTGATCCCTTCCAAATTTAATGTAGTGATCCCAACTCATCACAAGATTTTTTTCCTTCCCCTTTACAAAATAAAATAAACAAGAATAAAAGCACCTCAGTGACGATCTGCATCCAGACCCCTAAACAAGGACAAAGAGAGTATCAGAAACCAAATCAGTCAGTGTGGTGAGTCCAAACATCACAACACAGGATGGCAACAAGAACCCAAGTATCAGCAACCTGCATCAAAGGCCAAGAAGCAGTGGAAACCCCCGTGCCAGGGCAGAAGGGATATTTTTATTACAATTTTTGTATTATACTTTCTGAAAACTATACCTGAAAAAAAAGTTTTAATTTGTTCTTGAGTGATCATTTTGTACATTTTAAGAAAAAAATCCAGACATCATAATGTATGGGGAAAATTGTTTTGTTACCGTTCTAATGTTTCAGAATAAAAAGCTTTTATTTTGATAAAGTATTTGATATTTACCTATAAACTTTGCCCAGTTCTATCCTAAGTTTTAACTAATTAATGATCCAAAGGAAAAAAAAATCACAAAACACTTAAACACTTACTGTATTATCCATCGCTAAGAAAATTATCCTCATGAATTGTGTATGAAAGGTCTGGTCCGAAACTGTACAGGCCCTTTAAATCTTGCAGCTAGCCTGTCCGATGTTGCATGATCGTCCTTAGCGTATCAGGTGAGAGAGAGAGAGAACTGTGAGAGGGTGTAATGGCGACCACACCACACCGAACCCTGTGCGATCGCCCGAGCCATATAGACTGCGTGTTCCCCCCTTCTGGATGTTCTGAGAGCTAAGTGAATGACAAGAAGTAAGTGTCCTTTGAGTTATCAAGTTCTACCCATAGCTCTATTCAGCGCACCCAGCGCGACCCATTTCCGGGTTTGGCACAATGTTCAGACTGACTTCTGTGAATCCATGTTCAGCACATGCGCTGGGACATTACCGACCAGCAGGGAGGAATTGTGTCTCCACGGAATGGGGCATGCATGAATATTATTGTGATTATGGTGTTAATTAAGTTGTTCGTGTTAAACTACGGTCAGGGCATATTACGTAAGCTACTGGCCGATACGTCCTCTTATTAATGCATAGGTAAGCGCGTGTGTGTGTGTGTGGGTGTATTTATTATACCTGTATATGTGGGTAAACGGGTACTCTATGGAGATTGTAGAACCCAAACATGTATGCTATTTAGAGACAACTTAGTTACATTCTCTCCTGTTAGAATAGCAGTAATTGAGAACGTTGTTTGTTATTACAGAAACTAATTACTCAGACATCATTAAAGCTACTGGGCGGCAAGCCAGTAACCGAAGATCCGTCTCTCCTCATTTTTCCTGTATCCTAACCGATACCTCATCCTGGTCCGGTCTTACCCACAAACCGGCCCTACATCTACAATAACCCTTTATTACAAATTGGAAATCAAAACAAATTTATATGTTAAACAATATAGAAATTTACTTTTAGACCACATTAGTATGGAAAGAATATCTCTCAAAAAAAACAATTAAACAAATTAAATTCTCTCTGGTTCCCATTGATCAATTCCATTACATAGCTGGGGTGGTCGGCCGTGATCTCACCTCTCTGTGTGCCTGATAGGTGGCTGGGGGCGGACTTTGGCCGTGGGAACCTGGGGGCTTCACAGCGTTGGTAGACTGTGGCTGCAGCTTTGTGGCATCAGTGCATCTGCCCCAGTTGTTGGATGTGGTGGGGGTGAGCTGGCCTGATGCCATTTTGTGGTCTTGGGGTGAGGGTCCCTTCCTGGTTTGGGGTGGTCTGTTCTGCCTCAACCGCACCCCTGGGTGGGGTGGGTTGGGCCATATCGGACATCCAGTTTGTGCTTTGGGGTTCCCCTGAGGTGTCGGGGTAATCAGGTGAGGGAGCGGCTGTCCCCAGTTGTGGAATAGCATAGGAGAGTTAGGAGCAGCTTGTCCCAGACTCAGCCGAGTTTGTCTTGTCCCCTTTCTTGTGTGTGTATGTGTGGTATCTGTGGTTGACTGGAGTTGGGGGTTGCCTTCCGCACCTGGTAGGTGGGTGCAGGCCTCAGGGTTGGTGTTATTCTGGGGTGCTGTTGTCATAGGCCCCCGTGCCTGCTCTCTGCTGCCCTGTGGTGGGGTGTGGGAAACGGGGTTACTTATCTAGCCAATCAGCTGTCTCTCTCCTTCTGGGAGTAGTCATGTACTACAGGTCTTATGTCTTCTTGTGTCCCACACCCCATAAAACACATCACTCACACACCTAGGGCCTTGGGGTGGGGTATGTGTGGAATATAGGCCCCAGTGAGTAGGGCCATCAACATGGCTTTGTTCACTGTGCTTTATTGCCCCCCCCCCCCCCCCCCCACACACACACACACACACACACACCTTTTAATTACACTATAGACATTATAGAGCAGCACGGTGGCTAGGACTACTGCCTCACAGCTACAATGACATGTAGGAGGCCTGCGTTCAATTCCACCTTGGTCCGGGCCTCTCTGTATGAAATTTGCATGCTCTCCCCGTGTACAAAAAAAAAATGCAGTTAATGGGGTTAGGTTAATTGGTCACTCTATAGCCACGTTTCCATATAAACTACTTGGTGCAGGATGACTCAACTCAACTACAGCTGCAAACTGTCGGTCTGGGCATTCAAACGGTGCTTTGCATGCCTCCAGTTTCTTGCTGTCAATTTTTAAAAATAGCACGGTTGATTCTGGTGAAGAACTCTGTAATGGAGACCAGGGGTTCCATTGCCTTTATCTGCTTATTTAGTTTAAGTTCTTCTCTCCTCCACACATTGAATACTGCGTGCTTTGTTTTTTGATTCTAACCTTTGCAGAGGATCATACCGGCTTTTATTGGATTCAGAGTTGTGCAGGCGTGAACTGCTTCCTATAAGATGAAACCAAATTAAAAATAAGAAACCAAATCACAATACGTCTGTCAGCTTACTGTAACCATTCCACACAACCAAGTCTTACTGCAGTTTTTTGGATTGTGCTGCCATCTTTTCCTCTTCAGTCCTTCTGTAGGTGAGTCTTTGTTAGATCCAGAGCATCGAGTCTCTACACAATAGACGCCATCTTGTCTTTCAGTTGCGCTGCTCTTGGCCGATATCAGTAGAAGGTTGAGTAACTGACAAGATAACCAGCTCATTGCAGCCAGCAGTGTCTTCTCATCTGCAGCGGGGCTGGTTGAAGCTGTAGAGAGGCCCGCTTTCATGAGGAGCTTCTGGGGTGTTGAAATGTAGATGACGTCCTCCATTGTCGTACCAGGAAAGCAGCGTAGACACAGAACGCCATTCAGTTTGAAAATGAGGAGACGGAAGAGAACGTCGATACTATTTCCTGTGGTCTTGTGAGACTTTCAGCATGACCCTGACCCTGCACGTGATCTTTATTGTCCAATCACAGGTGAGGAAGCTGCCACACGGACTTGAACCAAAATAAATAACAGACGTACAGATGGAATTATGAAAAGAAGATGGACATGGTTGTGTTAATATTTTGCATTCACAAATAACTGGAACTTTGTTACTTATTGACACATCTGATATGCTTTATGTAAAGCACAGTGCTTTGGTGTCAGCAGAAAATCTTCTCTTGGAAGAGTGTACAGCGGTGCCTCTGTCTCCATTCCACCACACAATCTTAAATGAGGCTGACAGGCATGCATTGTTGAACATGTATCATCAGATGTTCCCTAAAAATTTTTCACTGATGTTGACTGTTTTGCCATGACATGCAACAGGGTAACATATCAGAACGTGACTTACTTCATAGATGGATCCAGAGCAGAAAGTTTTTTTGTTTTTTTTTTTTGACCTGGCAGTTTTCGCAATTGGAATGATAATCCGAAGGCATTATTGTACCAAACATATTTGTTTTTACAAGAAGTGCTCTATAAGTTTTTTATAGGCTATTCTTGTTAACTGTATTTTTATTTTATTTATTCTTGCCAGATCTGACAGGCAGGGAAAGAAGAAGAGATAGAGAGCAGAAAGAAAAAAGAGAAAGAGGAAAAAAAAACGGGGGGGGGGGGGGGGGGCAGGAAAAAAATAGAACATAAAAGCTACACATACATACACATTCACATATATATACACATGCATATACATATACATATACACACACACATATACAGTATTGCTGTAGTTTGTAGTAATGTATGTGTGTTCCTCTGTCATGGAACGTACTCAGTAATGAGGGCAAGAAGACGCAACCACCCTCCCCCGGGATCCAGAGGCAGGCAGAGAAAGACCCAGGGGACCCGGGTCATCCACGGCCCACCAGGAGCACAGAAGACCCGAGGCCACACATCCCAATGGCAACTGCGCACACACCCCAGAGGAGAAAGACCTCAGATGGAGCCCCCACGGTCAATGGGCAAGAGACCAGAGAGCCAGAGGCAATGAGCAGCCTACCCCCCCGGCAGGCCGGCCCCCCCAGCACGAGCCGAGAATGCCCAGGAACCGCCCGACACCTAGCAGAACCCCCCACACACACGCCAAAGAGGCCCGAGCCACCCCCAGGCCATAGCCGCCAAAGGAGCGGGCCAGAACCCACACCAAGACATCCAGCCACGCACCCCAGGACCCCCAGGCACCCACATCCAAGGGGCAGCAGTGACAATCAGTGGGGAGCAGTGGGGAGCGGTAGGCAAGATTAATTCCTGCCCTCCGCAACCGTGTCCCACAGGGGCCAAGGCTCAACAAGCCACAGACCCAGGCCCAACTGTCCACGCGCATACACGCACGCATGTACACGTCATATATTCATACACACACATACATGCCAGTCACACACCCATGCTCATATACACGGACCATACATGGACATTAAGTGTGGGCAAGCGGGCACCAGCACCGAGCCAGTGGCACCCCAGAGAACCAGCCAACCCAGCCCCGAACTACTAGCCAGTCCCTACCCCCGGCAGGGTGCACAAAACCCGGGTGTGGGAAGACCCGCCCACCCCCTCCTCCCACTCAAAATGGTTGGGGTCATGTGTTAGGTGTATGTGGGTGTATGTAGTGGGAGGAATGTGTATGACTGTGTGAAAGCTACAGTGCTATTAAAATTGGGGGGGGACAGATGTAACATGCGCACTGAACAACAGCGCCCATCCACACCAACTCGGCAGCTCCACCCACTAATCACTGTGTGACACACCTGCCCCCCCAAGGCCCTATGTGTGCAGAAAGGTCAGCACATGTATATGCTAAGTGGTGTGGAGAGACTAAAATTTTTGAGGAACCAGTCATTGACCCTTTTGCAGAACCACGGCCAGCCATTATAAAGCAGTTCATAGTTGTCAATGTTGTGTCAAAATGCAGTACATTTAAACATGTTGTTGCACAAGTTTCTTGGCTCAATCCCACCCAGACAGACATTTTTATGTTGCAGCCAGTAGAAGGTTGGTGCTTGCATGGAACAGACACCTCATTCCCAGCATCATTTCTACCTATTGAGCGCTTTGCTGGAAGATGTGTTGTACACACATCCACTGTCTGTCTAAGCAGGACAACTGAGAAGGTGACTGTTGTACTGCCACTCTGCAGTGGTTGAGATCTAGATTTAGTATGGGGCAGTGCCCCTAGAAATGAGGGGATTCTTCATTTAAGTCTTTAACCCCTTAACTGGCAGCAAATAAAATCACCTGAAACAACTACATAACACCCTCTGGTTATTATTGGCTCTGAACAACCCATTTCATAGCCTATTAATCGGCTGCGTCTGGTCCGCGGGCCGAATGAAGTGCATTTATATGGCAGGCTAGACCCGCCCATTTTGACTGACACCTCATTCGGCCAATCATGTTAAGAAATGGGTTTCCCAGAGCCAATAATACTCAGAGGGCGTCACGTAGCTTTGTCAGGTGATTTGGTGCAGCCAGTTACATGATTGGCCGAATGACGTGTCAATAAAAATGGGAGGGTCTAGCCTGCCATATAAAAGGGACTACAAACGGCCCGTCACCGGGCCCTTGCCAGTTAAGGGGCTACAATATCAAACTTTGTAAATGACTTCATGCTTTTGGTCTGGCATAATTTTCAAATATTAAAGATTTTCTGTGAATTGTGTTATTGTAAAAGTCTTATTCCAAAACCTGTTTCAATAAAATTTATAAATTTTTTTCTCATAAAGTCTGTGTAGATTCTCAGTCATCCAGGTCATAGTAGTCTCTGGAGCTTGAAAAAGGCGACTGGACTTCTTTGACCTGGATGACTGAGAATCTACACAGACATATTGCCTTGCACTTTGGGAGGAACACCCTTCAATTGGTGCGGGAGTATGAAAGGGACTCAAGAAAGCTAGCGGACTACAGGAACCACCTTCGTTTCAACTTGAGATGCAGACAGTCCAGACTGGTTCCCAAGAGTTTGCACCTTGGGTCCACAGTAAAAGGACATAGAGCTGACCAAATTCTATGGAGAGCACAGAACCACCTTTTGAGTGAAAGGATAAGACAGGTCCATTTCACCATAGATGCACTCCAGAACAAAATCCACCAGACTCAGCAGAAACTCTCATCACTCTTACCTCACACCATCGCAGAAGAAGTTTCTACATTTGTGGACAAAGCCCAGCTCGCACAACACATCAAAGGCAAGGAAAGACAACTACGTAAATTTCAAACTCTGCGAACCAAGGCATACCATTCATCTGTTAACAAACAGGACGACACGATAAGCAATGGAAACCAAGGAAAGTGGGTGAAGAACCTATCAGACAGGGTCCTCACCAAACCAGAAGAAAATGTGCTAGCCAAAGGACTCAACTTTGCCATAGCCCCACAACAGCTTCCTATAGTAGACCTCATCACAGCAACAGAAACCGCTATAAGAAATAACAAACTTTCTCATCCTGAAGCAGAACAGATCAGGATGAAAGTTTCAGCCACTCTCTCCAGTGCAAGACTTCCTCCATCCAACCTCACCATTCAGGAGAAGAAGGCCATCACAGCCCTAAGCAAGGATCAAAACATCACCATACTGCCAGCCGACAAGGGGAGGTGCACGGTTGTGCTGAATTCATCGGATTACCACAACAAAATTACTACACTCCTCAGTGACAACAATACTTATGAGGTCTTGAGACGTGATCCCACAAGCAACTACAAGAAAAAAGTTGTTTGCTGCCTGCAACAACTTGAAAAGGAAAAAGCCATTGACCGCCCCACTTACTACCGCCTGTACCCTGGAGAAGCCACTCCATGCATTTATGGACTCCCAAAGATCCACAAAGAAGGAGTCCCACTTCGACCCATTATCAGCAGTATAAACTCGGTCACCTACAACATTTCCAAACACCTCGCCACCATCTTATCACCGCTTGTTGGCATCACACCCCACCACATTGAAAACTCTACAGATTTTACTAACAAGGTCCAGAATCTTGTACTGGATCCAGATGAAACCATGGTGTCCTTTGATGTGGTTTCACTTTTCACTTGCATACCCACAACTGAGGCAGTGGAGACTGTCAGAAGACAACTACAGGAAGACGATTCCTTACTGAACAGAACCAGCTTCACCCCAGATCAGATTTGTGCACTTTTAGATCTCTGCCTTACCACAACATATTTTAAATACAATGATGGATTCTACAGACAGAAGCATGGATGTGCCATGGCTCCCCAGTGTCTCCCATTGTAGCCAACCTTTACATGGAGGAAGTGGAAAGTAAAGCTCTTGGTTCTTTCAAAGGGATGGCACCTAGCCACTGGTACAGATATGTAGATGATACCTGGGTCAAAATCAAAACCCAAGAAGTAGAAGCCTTCACTCGTCACATCAACTCAGTGGATAAATACATACGTTTTACCAGGGAGGACACCAGAGATAACAAGTTACCATTCCTGGACTGTGCGGTGCTTATCGAGGAAGATGGAAGCCTCAACATTGAAGTTTACCGGAAGCCCACACACACAGACCAGTATCTCCTCTTTGACTCCCACCACCCTCTGGAACACAAACTTGGGGTGATCAGGACCCTACAACACCGTGCGGAAAGTGTTCCCTCTAAGGCAGAAGGGAAGCATAAGGAACACACACACATTAAGAAAGCCCTCAAAACATGTGGTTACCCCAACTGGGCCTTCATCAAATCAGCTAAGATGCACAGGAATGAAGGCCAAACACAAACTACAGAGAATGGGGAGGACAAGAGGAACAACATTTTTATCCCATATGTGTCAGGCTTGTCAGAGAAACTCAGAAGAATTTTCTCCAAGCATGACATCTCAGTATACTTCAAACCAAGTCACACCCTAAGACAAAAACTGGTTCATCCCAAGGACAAACCCGCCAAACACAAGATCAGCGATGTAGTGTATGCTGTTCAGTGCAGTGAAGAGTTCACGGACCTCTACATTGGTGAAACCAAACAGCCTCTTCACAAACGAATGGCACAACATAGAAGAGCCACCTCGACAGGACAAGATTCAGCAGTACATCTGCATCTGAAGGAAAAAGGGCACTCTTTTGAGGATGCCAATGTTCACATTTTGGACAGGGAAAACAGATGGTTTGAAAGAGGAGTGAAAGAAGCCATCTATGTCCACTGTGAACAACCATCATTGAACAGAGGAGGTGGATTACGTCACCAACTTTCCCCCGCTTACAGTGCTGTCCTGAGCTCCCTTCCCAGACGTCTCAACCCCCATTCACACCTTTGTTCCAGTGACCTCAATAGGCCACAGGAAACAATGGAGCGGAGTCCTAAATTGGTTTCAACTGAAACCACTGATTAAATATGACCCACGCCCCCTTCACACCTGGGCACATGTGTTCACGCACATGATCAATAGAGGGTCATAACCACCTCCAGGGGACTACGCCCACAGGGGTTTAAATACCTGGGTCTCTCCACCATTTGGTTGAGAACTGAAGAAGCCTTTCGGATGAGAGGTGAAACGTCTTCAAGAAACAAAAAGAAGTCCAGTCGCCTTTTTCAAGCTCCAGAGACTTCTATCATAAAGGTTTTGCTGATATCGCATATGTCCATCCATGTATAGCAAAATAAAACTTTATCTTTATGTTTGTTTACTTTATGTTTTATATGTTTTATATGTTTTCTTATTCCATCTGCCTTGGTAGTCTTTAATGTCATTAATGCATGTGAACATTCACTGAACGTTTATGGCAGCGTTCATGGGATGTTGTCTGAATGTTCAATGCTAGCTGGGAAGCCACTGCACAGAAGAGGATGATGGTGTGACAGACTTTACAGTGAATTAGACTGAAAACTGAGTTTGCTTTTCAATGAAAATAATGCTTGTGGTGTCACCAAAATCAAGTTATAGCCTTTGTTTATCTCCCTCAGTCCACTAAAGTTCAGGGTTCACAAAAAACTCCATGACAAAGGCTCACAGACAGAAGCTCACAGACAGAAGCTCACAGACAGAAGCTCACAGCCTTATTGGAAAAAGGGACAAAAGCTGAAAACATCCAAAAGTATATTTCCAACTAGATAATACTAATTTATAATATAGAATGATTTCTTCTGATTTTAGTCTTGTTTGAATGTTTCGCTGTATAATAATTTATGTGTAGTCACGTTGTAATGAAAAAAGGCTTAAAAGATGATAATGTAAATTTGATTATATATATCTCAAAATAAAAATATGTTGGTTACAACTGTTGGGAGGGGTAGACCACTGGTGAGTACTTGATTTGCATTTGTATGACTCACAGAAACCTCCTTTACATATGAGAGCCTGCCCTAGACCTGGGGGGGCGGGGGGGGGGCTGAGGGAGCACTGACACACAGAGTCCACGGCATTTTCCCTACAGTTTACTGTTCTGACCAAAGCCTCCTGCTGAGAGCCCTAAAGCTCAAGGCGCGCGGCAATATTACATACAAGAAACTGTCGAAAAACCCACTTTTCATGCAGTGATCAGCAGAAGAGAATGGATGGATGGATATAGACATTATGGCTAATGACAGAAATCTTCCCCAGAAGTTACATGGTGGGACTACTGAAGTGGCCCCACTTGCTACGTCACTGCTGTCTGCCCCTCAGTTTTATTTACACTTTAGACATTGATGGTTCTGGGGGTAGGTGTGACCCATTCACTTTTTATACTTCATACACTCACATATTCCGACACATGCACCCAACATTTCAACTTCCAGATGAGTGGGGAGGGGAGTAGGCAGGTCTAGGTTGAAAGTTTCCCACACCTGACCCGGTAGGGAGGTTAGCGAAGGTTTTGGGGATGGGGCTGGCTGTGCTCTGGAGTGACTACTAGCTCTTGGGGCACACAGTCGTTCTGGGTGTTTGGGCATGGCTGTTGGCCTGCTCCCTTGGTGGTTGTGGTACGGGTGGGGGCGGGTTGCTTCTCTCGGTCACGTGATAGTCACCACTAAAATTAAACCCACAAGCTTCGCTGGTTCCCGTACCTGTCTAACGAAATAGGTTGGTTGACCTACGTTGCACTCGTTTAAATATTTGAGTGCTCAACAAGAGTAGAAAAGCACCATACAAGAACCAGTCCATTTACATTTTTATTTAGCAGCACGGGGACAGCAGTGAGGAGGACCCATCAAGCTGACACTCCAGCGCAGCACAGCGGCTCTGCAGCTACTCTCCCTGCGAAATCAAAGCTTGTATTGGTGTGTTCTGGCCAAATCCAGCCAACCCACAGGCTAGCAAAAATGAGCAGCAGAGAAACAAGCTCAGGGCTCACACTGATTCAGCATTACGGTGAGTTGCATTTTCCATGCGCTTTATACAGTAAAAATCGCCTCAGTCGAAGTAGCAAAAATCGGATTTTCGCTCTAGTCGGATGGCTTCTGCAGGTCTCAATTTTTCCTGACGTTCATTCCAATAAAATCATCACCTAAATCAGTCAGATATTTACCTACCTCGGATGAAAAATCTGCTCCCATTGTAATGCATTTTCAATTAAATGTGATCCATAAGTCGGGATGAGTTTAGCGCTAAAGCCCTCCTCAGCTCCCGTCCCCCCACTTCCATGCATCGGCTCGTTCATGCACAATTACACTAACAACGCCTGGAGATCACTTTAGTGTCTATATCAGTTCATTTCACCGGAGACAATCATGGCAGCATAAGCATAAGCATAAGCTACAAACTCGCACTTACAAGCAAAAATATGAGATTATAAAATTTGCAGAAGCAAATCCAGAGATGAAGAAGGAGCAATTGCAGCGAAATTCAATACTAGACCCCAAATTTTGAAGAAATGGATTTTATCTGACTTACACTTGTGACGGATTTTTAATTATTTTTTTTAAACGCTGGGTGAAATTCCATGGGGCATTTAAACCCTACTGAGATTTCTGCTATATGCATGTTTTTAAGGTGTATCATATTTTGAAGGCGTGTGTAAACATTACCGTTGCGACCAGAGATTGTTGTGACTTATTTATCCGCCACACCTTAAAGGCCGGTCCGTGGAAATATTTTGTAACACTAAACCGGTCCGTGGCTCAAAAAAGGTTGGGGACCACTGCTCTATAGGCTCCTCTTGTTATTGTTTGTCCTAATATTTTTCTTAGTTGTGTTATTTTTTCCATACATATACAGGTATTCTTATGAGTTGACAGGCTGAGAACAGAGCACAAGTATTTAAAAGACAGTGGTTCATCAACTGCTGCACTTTTAAAAAAAAAAACAAAAAAACAGCATACAAAAAAGAACAAACGATACCTGGAAAAATACATCGATAAGGAAAAGAAAAAAAAGACAGAAACAAGGTGTCATGGTCCTGGGTCGATGGCCCAGTGTTTTTTGTTATCTTTTGTATTTGCCCTCAGTCATTTAAGTGGTGTGGTGGCCTAGGGGAGAAGAAGAGGGTTCGTCACTGAGAGGTCCCTGGTTCAAATCCTCGGGCTGGCATCACTGTGGGTCCCTGAGCAAGCCCACCCCCCCAGGTTGCTCCCCAGGCGCCCTTTGGCTGCCCCCTGCTCCATGCTGTGCTGTGTGTACTACATACTCCATGTGTGTGATGGGTTAAATGCAGAGAATGAATTTCACTGCATGTAAATGTATGTGACAAATAAAGCTCTTTCTCTTTCTCTTCTCATTTCTAGTTCCTTGTGTCTCCCAGTATTCTGTCAGGTTTGCATTTCTGTTCCCTCATCATACTTCCTGTTTTATTTTGATAGTCGTCCAGCCCCTGTCTGTTGTATTCAGTTTTGCTTCCCTCTTGTCTCGTCTTAGTTATCAGTGTCACCTGTGTTCCCACCTATTTCCTCTTCCCTCATCAGCCCTTCTCTGTATTTAAGTCCTGCGTTTTTTCTGCCTGTTGTCGCGTCGTTGATGTTACTGCCTCCAGTGTTCCCGTGTTGTGTGTGTCCCTGCGCCCTGGGTTTTGTTATTAGTTCTGGCACCTGTCCTGCCCCAGTATATTTGAGTTTGGTTTTTCCTTTGTAAATAAATCCACCGTTTTTCATTAATACCTCTGTCCGAGTCTGCATTTTGGGGTCCTCTCCTGCCACACACACCTCAGACATGACACAAGGCATGGCTACACAAACCAACGATCATGCTATACTGTGCCTGCATGAGCGAGCGTGAATGTCTGTGTCCATGTCTTGACATGTACTTACTAACGAGGGTGGAAAGATGCAGCTCCACCCACCAGAAGCCCGAGACAGATAGAGAAAGATCCAGGACACTCGGGCCATCCTCAACCCATTAACAGCACTGAAGACCCATGGCTGCACACCACTCCAGTAAATGGAACAGGGAGGTCGCTGATGAAGCACCCCCCCCCCCCCCCTGCCCACACAGCTGAGAGGCAAGGACCTCAGAGAACCGGAGGCAACGGGAAGCCACCCCTCCCTCAGAGGCCATCCCCCTGCGCAGGCCGGCAGCTAGACCCCAGGCACCCGAGAGGCACCCGACACCCCACCCCACACCAACTACCACCCCCCATCATGTGAGCACAGTTATGTGCATATCCCTCCCTGACATGTACCTTTGCTCATGCCTGTTAGACCCACCTATATTGACTATGTCTCCTCCTAGTGGGATGTGGTTTTAGGTGTGATGAGGATATAAGGACTGAACAACCCTCATTTTCTTCAACCACCATTGCCGTTGCATCTTCAGTGAACTTTGCACCCAGACAGAAACCATGGCAACTTTCACACTTAACATGCTGGGATCCTTTTGCAATCAACACCATTTTTATAGGTACATCTTCAGATGATCAAGTTGATGGGCGTCCACACAATAAGAGACAAGAAGACACTGAATTTAAATTAGAATACAAAAGCAATAGTGGGTACATGTATTCAGTTAAATATGTCAGTGTCAATTTGATTTCTAGAGCACATTTAAAAACAACATTGTTGACCAAAGTGCTTTAAAAGGTCAACTACAAAAAAAAGCACAATAATCCCAGAGGTGAATAAAACAGAATAAAGCATAGAACTAAAGAAATACAATAAATAAAACAAATTAAAACTAACACACTAAAACAAGAGAGAGACCACAACATAAAACCTGATGGGACTCAAACTGAACTCAAATTAAAACACAAGGTTAAAAAGGTGAGTTTTTGGAGACAATTTAAATGACTAATTGAAATACCATAAATTTAAATACCAATACAAAGTGGCAAATTATTCCATAGTCTAGGGGCTTCGATTGCAAAAGCCCGATCCCCTCTACGCTTAAAACGAGACCTTGGCTGCACTAAGAGCATCTGGCTACATTATGTCAGTGCTCTGCTGGGGTTATATAGTTTGAGCAGCTTAGCCAATTAGCTGACTGCTATTCCATTTAAGACTTTAAAAGTAAGTAAAAGAATCTTAAAATCAATACGAGATTGGACAGGGAAACAGTGTAAACCTGCTAAAACTGGAGTGATGTGTTCATGCTTTCTAGTACCTGTTAAAAGACGTGCAGCAGTATTTTGGACTACCTGCAAACAATGGAGAGATGATCGTTCAAGACCCAGATACACAGAATTACAGTAGGCCAATTTAGAGGTGATGAAAGCAAGTTTTTCAAG
Source organism: Archocentrus centrarchus (assembly GCF_007364275.1). Classification (NCBI taxonomy): domain Eukaryota; kingdom Metazoa; phylum Chordata; class Actinopteri; order Cichliformes; family Cichlidae; genus Archocentrus; species Archocentrus centrarchus. The sequence continues at coordinate 2,346,136 of NC_044347.1, forward strand.
GTCATTTGGATGAAGATAGCATTTACTTTGGCAATTAGTCATAACTGTCGTTACAACTGTGTTCACTTGCTTCTCAAATTTAAACGAACCATCAAAAAACACTCCAAGGTTTCTGACAGCTGAGGAGCAGTACAAAGCAAGAGGGCCAAGGATATCAGCTAGCTTGTCCACAGGGATACAACTTCCAAACACAATAGTTTCTGTTTTGTTTTCACTTAAAGTAAGACAATTCTGTGTTAACCAGTCTTTGACATTATGAAGACATTTTAACAGTGCCTGTAGTGGGACAGAAGCATCCAATTTAATAGGGAGATAAATTTGGATGTCATCTGAAGGTGAATATTATACTTCCTAAAGATCTCTCCCAAAGGCAGCAGATATAATGAAAACAAGACTGGACCCAAAATGGACCAAAATGGACCCCTGAGGCACACCACAACAAATATTGGCTGAGGAAGAGGAATATTCCCCCAGGGCTACAGAGAAAGACCACTTGGACAGATATGATCTAAATCATGACAAAACTGTGCCTTTAAGACCAACAACATGTTCAAGTCTCGACAAAAGAATGTTGTGATCCACGATGTCAAAGGCAGCAGTTAAGTCTAAAAGAACCAACACAGCAGAACAACCTGAGTCAACAGTTAAAAGAAGGTCATTAAAAACTCTTAAAAGTGCTGTCTCTGTGCTGTGATGGGATCTAAAACCAGACTGAAACGCTTCACAAATACCATGAGTAGTTAAAAAGGTTTTAAGTTGATTAAAAACAACCTTTTCCAATATTTTGTACATAAAAGGTAGTTTCGAAATTGGCCTATAATTGGAAAGAACCTTTGGCTCAAGATTTTTCTTTTTAATAACAGGCTGCACAACAGCATGCTTGAAGACAACTGGTACACAGCCTGACAACAGTGAGGCATCCATTTAGTATGAGCAAAATACTAGGCCCAATGATGTGAAGAGTTTCTTTGAGCAGGGAAGAGGCAACAATATCTAGATGGGAATTAGAAGGCCTTAGATGAGACACCACTTCCTTTAAAACTAAAAAAGTCACTGGCTCAAACTGGTGAAAACAGCTTAGCTTTAAAAGGTGAATCCTGGTCTAGAGCAGCGTCTGAGTGTGAAAGCTGTAAGAAGGAGATTTTATCGACAAAGTGTTTCAAGAACTGATCACTAAGTGCAGAATAAGCCTCCACAGGAACAGCATCACAGGGGTTAATAATAGAGTTAAAAATATTAAAAAGAACTCGAAGTTTGTGGATCTTCCTGGAAATCAGGTTAGACAAAAAAGCAGATATTGCAGCTTTAAGTCCTCTGATTCAAGCCGAACATCCTAGACAGGATCAACACACCTGTCTGTACGAGATGCCTGGTTGTGTCTATGGTAGTCATTATGACAATGTGATGAAAAGATTCTGGATGGATTGCCTCATTCCTGCCATCTGACTCTTCTTGTGGTCCACCAGCCTGTTCGACACACAAAAGGATATCACAGGCACTGTAGAAGGAGTTCTGTCAGTTTTCTGTATTTTGTTTTTATGTGATTCAATTAAAATCATATGTTAAGCCACACAGCCACATTTGTGTATCAGTGTGATCATGGAAAACACACAACGTAAAATATACCATATACCACCCTGGTGGGTTGTGAAGTGTGAACAAACTCCACATAGCAGCCAAGGAGTCATCAGTTATTAAACCATCGTTACATGATGTGAAACAATATTTGAATACAGAAGATATATATAACCTCCATAAGCCTGTTAGGTTAAACTTTAAAAGAAACAGCGTGAGCATGCTGGGACTTGTTTTTACTCCCTGTCTTTACTCTTCTCACTTAATAAAGATTCCAATATTGCAAAGTAAAATCAATCAAATTATTGTATAGTTAATCAATCAGTTGACCACTTAAAAATGAATCAAGCAAATGATTAAATAAAGTGGAATTAGTAGCAAATGAATAGTAACTTAGCAGCTGTCTAAAAGCTCTAAATAGTAGAGGGGAATTTAAAATTGTTAGTTGGCTTAAATAACAATTGAACTAAAATAACTAAGTAGTGCCTGAAGCAGTGAGTTGAATAGTTCAAATAAATCAGATAATGAAGCAGAGAGCAGATAAAATGTGAAACCAGTGGTCAGAGTGTTCTCCACGGCCATATAAAGATGCATTAATCTTGGGGTTCAACCGTCACAACTTTGGAGAATATGTCCTGTACAAGATCCCTGATAAAGTCGGACTATAAAGATACACTAATCTTGTTGTTCAACTGTAAATCCCTGATAAAGTTGCTAAAACACTGCACTTATTAAAGTAAAAGGTGAACCATAAAACGTCACCTCCTAACTGCTTCAGGAAATACCAGATAGCCAGGTCTCCTTAAAAAGTGTGGTCTGCTCTGTAGGTGTCTTTCTTCCTGTTTAGGGTTTTTGGGTTGCTGATTGGACGAGCCATGCCAAGGGGCTAGGACCAGCTGTGCATTGACAAAAGGGAAGGGCTAAAGTCTAAACCAAAGCCTGCCACACCTGTTTTGAACCAATAGGGTTGTGTATAGCAATGAAATAACATGTTAGGTTAGTTTAGAGAAATCACTCCTCTTGGTAGGTTGGTTGTAGCTAACTGCTTGCAGGCTGCAATCTTCCGAGCTGAGAGGATCCACGTACATGATATTTTTCTGATTCTTTTATATATAAAATCTTTTGAATGAGGACCAACGTGTTTATGACTCATTCCCTCACAAGCAAAAAACACAGTAACAAGTGGAATTAACAAACAATTTCAGGCTGATTCGGTGGATATGCAGGAATATGCACCAGACAATGATAAAGTGAAGTAGTGGAGTGGCTGTAGCTCAGGAGGTAAAGCAGGTCACCTACTGATCTGAAGGTCAGCGTTTGATTCCTGGCTACTCCAGGCTGTATGCCAATGTATCCTTGGGCAAGATGCTTAACCCCAAGTTGGTCTCCGACGCAAGTGTTGGAGTATGAATGCGTGTGAATGTTAGACAATAAAAGCACTTAGCTTGTATGAATGGGTAAATGCAAATGTGTTGTATAAGCGCTTTGAGTGCTCAGTCAGAGTAGAAAAGCGCTATATAAGAACTAGTCCATTTACCATTACTTGTTAACATGTATTGATGTATTCTCCAAGTACGTGTGGGTTAGATGTCTTAAAACAAAATCTGGACATGCTGTACAAACAGCTTTTGAGGACATTCAGAGCGATGTTTGTGTACCCGTTAAACTTCAAACAGACAAAGGAACCAAATTCTGTAATACCCATGTGCAAAGAGTGTTAGTCCGGTACCACATCACATATTTCTCAACATCTAGTGATATCAAAGCAATGGTCGTTGAATGTTTTAACAGTAGTTTGACGGTGCGTATGTGGAAATATTTGACATCCGCCAACTCATGATGATATGTAAATGGCAGGGTGAAGGGGTTTGGTTGTGGTGGTGCTCTCTGTCTTCTCACCCTTGGTCTTCGCCAGAGTGACTTTCTACCACGGTGGTAATGACCTCTTGCCAAACCACGATAGTCACATTTTGTATTTCTCATCTATTATTTATGTCTCTGTGTAACCCTTGGAAGCTCCAACTCACCTCTGCCTGCCCTCTTGGACCCACTCTTGTGCCACCTCATAAGGACCACCCACCAGGCTCACACATTCCTGCCTGATCCAACTAGACCATCCAAACCCCTGCTGCCATTATGTGCTCCTCCTCCAGGATTTCACAGTTCCCGGATTCAAGAAAGACTTTCTGTTTGAAAAGCTCACTCCCCATCTCCAAGGATCACATAATACTCTGTCTCCTTCTCTGCCTAGAGGGAACACCCCTGCCCCTTAAGTTTGTGACCCGTGAATGCAGCTGATAACCTTTCAACTCACACAAATACTCTGCAAGACCCTGTTGCTAGTCTTCTCGCTGATTACATTTGTGCATTCAATAATTTTTTTTGCAAATAACTCAAGCTCCATTATTCGCTTCTGCTTTTAGGTCCACTTTGTAATCCTGGCTGCAATTAGTGTTTAAAGCACTGTACAAGATTAATCTGCCCAAGTTGTCAAGTTTTAAATTTAAGGAGGGAGACACTGTGAGAATATCAAAACTCAACAGACAAAAATAAAAACTAATAGACAATTAAATAATACATTAGACAGGGAGCAACAGATAGATGGTACCAGACCAATTTCACGGCCTTTGGGCAATATGTTTATCTTATTTTTGACCTTCTCGGTCTCGAAGAAGAATATGTTTATCTTATCCTTAAAGCTTTTCCCAAAAACATGTGCATCTTCATCTGTGTCTAACGAGGGAAGGGTGTGTGTAGGTCATCGTACCCTGTTGCTACGGAGAATAAAACTGCCAAGTCATGATTAGGAATATGTGAGAGGGGAAGTTGTGTGTGTTTCTTTTTTGGAACTTTTATTGCTGATTGGAGAAGCTTGTGCCACGATGCCAGGATCAACCACTGGACGAACCAATCCGAGAAGGCTAAGTCTAAACCATGGCTCTCTGCAACTGTTTTTGAATTGATAGCGCTTGTAGAATAAAAGTGTTATGTTTAGCTTAGTGCAGTGCTCTTCTGGGGAGGGGAGCACAGGCAGCTGGTGGGGAAGGCCTGTGTCTCCCTGAACAAGATTTGCCCACATGTACATGTGATAGCTTCTGATTCTTTAATAGATTAAATGTTATAAATTTTAATTAAAGTGTTTCAGGTGTCTTCCTTCACAAATAAAAAGCACCCTAACAGAAGACAGGGGAAAGGATGGAGAAAAATAAAATTTTTTGTCAAATGCATCACATCATGTTTCTCCAAATAACGAGATTTGGAATTACAGAACAAAACTAGCAAAACCCATTGTTCTGAATGAACCTTATGGGGTAGGCATTATAGAATTTCAAAACGCTATTATCTTCAAAGGTGCCGCCATTTGCGGACTTTTACCATAATAATAATTCTAACAGCCAATCGAAATGATTTCACTCTAAGATGAGTAAAAACAACTAATTCAAATGAAAATAATGTTAACCCCCCAAAAATTACTCTATCATTTTTCCTGTGTAAGATTTCAGCAAAAGACATATTCTGAGGCTAAACAATTATGGCCCTCATCCATAGTCACTCTGGTGAATGTTTAAAAATGGACCTGGATGTATTCATAATTCCCTACACACAGATGTCCATTGAAAAATGTACATTTATTGAAACACTGCCCCACCTATTGTAACCGATATTGTTCCTTTGGAATTTTTTTATATCATCAAGCAGAGAAGATTATGCACAGATGATACACAGCTGGTTAGTGATGCAAATGTAGGTTTTAATAATTATCCAGGATGTACACTTTTCTCTCAGCTTGACATTTCACTGGGAGATCACCTTATAACCCAGTCATCAAACACATATCCGTATAGAGGGATAATTGAGTGTTTAATTAAATGTAGTAAGGATACGTTGGACACCCAGTTCAGCACTGTTTTATTCTTTAAGGACACAGCCTCTCATATGAATGCTAATTCCATAGAGAGGAATATTCAAGGCCTGGTAGAGAGAGGGAAATGCACAGGAGGGAGTTGTATTGTGGAATTAATTGTGCCAATTTATGCAGATTTGTTATTTCAAGATAAACTTATACTAAACACTTTGAACTGTCTCTAAAATTTTTAAGGTTTAAGGATGAATTTTGTCTCATGACAGGATGCACAATACAAGGTTAAGATTGTGTCGGCAAGTTTGTTTGTCAAAAAGGTGACCGTCTCACCAACGATCAGAGTATCTTTCAGCAAGGCTCTGCAACACACTAACATAAAGTATCCCATTGACATAGTGGCATTGAAAATCTTTTACATCCTCGCTGGGACCCCTATCAACATGCAGGACAATCTCTTCCTCTGAGCCATTCCTCAGTTTATTATTGTCGGGTTTGTTGATAATGAGGCATACACAGGTAGGTATACACAAAACCCATTTAATTTTGAAAACTGTGGTATAGAGTTTAAGTGCCTGTATGCAGAAGAGCATTCATACTCTGCCAAACCCTTTCAGCTTCACTTCCAGCGAGAACAGTATCTGAGTATTACCAGTTGATACAGACCACATCATCTAAAGCAGGGGTGTCCAGACTTGCGGCCCATGAGCCACTTCAGGCCCCCTTCTGGTCCACGAATTGATGTCAAAAATAACATACAATTTGGCCCTTTAAGTTACTTTTTTGACATTTTGCCTTACCCTCCAATTAAGAGGGTTAAGCCAAATGTCAAAAAAGTCACTTAAAGGGCCAAATTGTATGTTATTTTTGACATCAATTGTATTTTTGACAAAACACCCTGTTTTTGATTCAGTTATCAAAATATCAAAAATGAGGCAAGTACTTTTGAACTACTGCTGATGTCATCATGAATACTGTGGAATTAACCAGTGTTGTTATAAACTTGATTATTAAGGGGTCATATTTTCTGGGTGTGTTTGCATGTGATCAACTCCTTAAAAAGACTATCAATTCATTTCCATGCATGGGGGTTGTGAACACAGACCTTTCTTCCTTACCGGGTCAAAATAGCTGGCTTTTTATATCACAAAGGATAAGCATGCCTTCGTTTTTGACAGTTTTGGCAACTCACCAGATAAATTTTCAGATGAAATAAAAATGTTTCGTATTCTGTAAGACAGTGTCTTATCAGTAACCTGTGGTCAACATTGTGTGTTTTTCCTATATCATATGCAAAATGTTGTGCACTATAAAGATTATATACTCAACTAATCTTCTTCTTCAATCTCATTGTACAACCTGTATAATGACAATAAAGGCATTCTATTCTATTCTATGCTATTCTATTCTATTCTATTCTAATATTTGTAATTATGCTATGGTGTGTCATTTTGTTAACAAAATACAGCCCGTTTCTGGATGTTTAGGATGTAGCTTTGAATGTGTGCAACGTGGAAACTGATACTGTGCAACCGTGACAATAAACATAAAGAAAACATAGTTTAAATGAGTCATATCAGTTTTATTTAAAAATGTAAGTCATTTACAAACATTTTTTAACACAGACACAAATTTGTACAATATCTCAAAACATTGTAGAAAATTCAAATTCTATTTTATTTCTACAACAATAATAATAATAAAAAAGGCAGGTTAAAAATAAAAAGAAAAACATTTCAAGTGCGATAAGAACAAAAAAAAATCACAAAACATTATTTTATTACATATCTCATACAAAGTAAAATGAAAAGTTAAAATTATCAAAAATCTTCCCATGTAGCACCGTTCTGCTTGGTCTTTTTAGATGTGATAAACAATGACTGATCACTCAAAGAAGGTTTTCTAGCTGATTGGAAATTTTCATCATAATCATTATCATCTAACTTGCGACCATCTTTGTACAACACAAGAGCCCTACGCACATGTGTGTTAGGAATGGCTGACAGAGGCACATTTATACCTGGGAGCGATTTAAAAAAATAGTCCATCCTATAGTGTCTTGCCGTGACACTTTTAATACAATCATACATGTATGAACCTCTGACCCGACATTTATTGATAACAATCTCCCCACACCCATTCCAAGATACATGGGGGGCATGAGTCAATGCAACTAGAATAAGCTCTGCTTTTTTTCTGATTTTTTAGGCATGTAGGTCAAAACATCATTGACAATCAGATCCTTATCATACTGATGTTGCTGCTGGTGGTGCTGCTGTTGTTGCAATGCTGTTTCCTGTAGGCTGTTGTCAGGCATAGATAATGTCAACACATGCTTTTCACACTCCCCTTGTTTCACAAGTGAAAGGAATCTTTGAAGGATGATTGAGTACTTTTAAGCTCATACATGTCCAAGTCAGATAATTGTAACACTTCTGACATAGCTTTATCCACCTTTTTTGAGCAGTTTGTCTGATGGATGCTGTGTTCTGTGGCAACTGCTTTAAAACTGGTATTGAGGGACCAAAATCATTTTCTGAGTGTGCTCCATCTTACCTGCTAGCTCTGAGACTAGCAATGAATGGGATAGCAGCCCCTAATAAAGGTAATAAAAATCCTACAGATTGGTTGATGCTTCTTTTTTCAAAACTTTGACCTTCTTGTCCGCAACTAGCTGGATTATTGTTCTTTTCTTTTTAAGTTGCTTGTACTGTTGATCATTCAGTGGTATGTTGCCTTTAAGTATATTAAGAGATATCTCACACAAGGCATTAATAAAATCTATACTTGCATTATTAATGATCACAGCGCATACAGACGCAGGTGACTTATACAACAGTTCCAACAAAGCCAAATTCCTCCTCATGCGCGTAGACATTGTTTTCACTTCTTTAATCTTTTTGAAATGTACACAACCAGTCGGTCTGATAACAGATCTGATCTGATTCTTAAATAGTCTGATGTCTTACCTTTATAATCTATAAGCAAATAATCGTAGGGGGCAGATGTTGCATCATTAAACGCCTCTAAAAAATTTTTTGCTGTTACCCAGAACCATCTGTATACCTAAAACACTGATCTGATTCTTATTGCGAGCATTGTTCAATAGAACCAGATAATTTATATTGAGAGACTGTTCTGCTGGATTTACATTGAATAAACAAGTTCAGAACTAAATGGATTGCTGCTTTGCAGGCAGGAAGGAGGACCCCAAATGCAGAACTCTGGAATGGTGTAGTTTACACACACAGGTTTCATACTAGATTATAATATTTTCATAATATTTTTATTTTAGAGAGTTTGATTTTCTGTTACATGGCACTGAACAGGAGTGGCCCTCCAATCTCATTGTACATCCTGTATAATGACAATAAAGGCATTCTATTCTATTCTATTCTATTTATTGTACACATGCCATACAAAATAAAACAAAACATAAACTCTCTCTGGATAAGACCTGACAGGGAAAGATGTGAATAAACTTGGCTTGACCAGACATGCATGGGAGCCAGCGGAAGTACAGCTAATGACGTGACAAGGAACTAGAAGATATGCAGACACTAAATACACAAAGGGATAATGAGGGAAGTGGACACAAGTGAGGAGCACAGCTGAGCCCAATGACATTGACGAGACAAGGGGAAGCAAAACTAAACACAAAGCACAAGGAACACAAGACTGTCAAAATAAAACAGGAAGTGACTTAACATGACACACACATCAACTTTACACAAACACCTGAACACAGACCACTGTAAAGACAACATGAGGGAACAGGAACTAACACAGATAACTAAACAGAAAACAATTGCAAACTAAAATCCTAATTCAAAAACCAAAGGTGCACTGGGACAATGGCTCAGGATCATGACAAGATACAGCTCAGATTCCTGTGATGCACATACTTGGTGAACACATTTTGTACCTCTAAATTGCTTGTTTATTAAATTGTCTATAATGAGCAAATTGTTCTTGCTTGGAGGAAGAAGCCAGTTGTCACATAGGGAGTCTGGAAGCCCGTTCACAAAGTTAATATTTCTTTTCTGAAGAAGGTGATTGTAAATAGGCTGCCAACATGAGCAGATGTAAACAACATTTTCAATATTGTGTAACATAACTCTGTCCGCATTTTCAGTCACAGTTTTGACAAAAACAGTTTTCCCTCAGTTATCGGGCCACTAACAGCCATACTAAATGTTGTTGTAAGCATGCGTCAAAGCTGAAATTTTGCTTAATAACCATAAGCGCAATGTGTTGCAATCGCTAAGGACCCTGCGTACATTGTACACCATCTGAACTCTTTTTACTTTGGAATCATTCTTCAGATGAAATGTCTTTTTATCGCATTTGATGGTCTCAGAGACAACCACCATGTGATTGACAGGTAATTGTGAAGGAAGGCACCTGAAACACTGAAGTGCATGGATGCATGTTGTTATCTCTGCTGTATTTGTGTGTGTACGGAATCACAAACAGAAACAGAATGTTACACACATGTTCATTTTCAGTCCATTTCAGCTTTATGTTTATTGCTTTCTGTCTATTTTCAGAACTGATGGAGTTAATTTGACCTGCAAAAGTGAGAAAGATGAAATTGTGCTGCACACAACATCAGTTTGTTACTTCCTGTCAGAGCAAAGTGAAATAAACTGAGAGGAGTTTTTCTGCATCAGTCTTTGTGAATGAATGATTGTGAGTGAAGCTGCTGAAAGAGAAGCCTCGCGTTGGAGCATCTTTACTGATTTAAGGCCTTTCAGGGGAACACTGGCAGTTGCAACATGTCTGCACACGTCAGCATGTGAACTTTACTCTGAATCAGAGCCTGTCTGAGAAGCTGGACAGCATATTTTTAAAGCTACCACATCAACACACACACAGAGCTGAGTCCCTCCCACCTGTCCTGCTTCCTGTGGAGTCCCGCCTCCTTCCAGGAAGCAGCTCACCTGTGTGTCAGTGTCTAGTGTGCAGGTGTGGAGTGGAGCTTCTTCTTCTTCTGCTCTGTGTGCAGGAACTGTAGGTTTGTTTTGTTTCCTCCTTTAACAGTTTGTCTTTAGGAACTTTGTTCCGCTCATGTTTGGTTTGATTCCTTCAACAACAAACTGTGATTTTATTTCCTGGAACAAACCATCGTCTCTCCATTAAAGTAAATCTGGAATGTTTCCTGGCTAACATCAGCTGTGTGCAGAAGTTCTTCAAAATATCAAACATTTTAAAATGTAATCCTCAACTCAGATTTTCAGTTCAGAAAGAGCAGCCCCACCAACTCTGAACACTGACCAGGCTGTCTGTGTGTGTGATATCAGAGTTAGTTGGTGCTCAGCATCTCAGCTCAGAGTCTTACTGTGGAAACAGTTACTGATCACTGAAGGCAGGTTTTTCTGCCTTGGATTTTGTAATATACTAATTATTTATATTTATTGTTGATTTAACTTAGATACAAAGGTGTACTTAAATAGAAGTACAAGTAATTGTGTTAAGAACTACTCTGGTAAAAGTTGTAGTACTGGTTCAGCTTCTTTACTTAAGTAAAAGTAAACAGGTACGCTCTATAATGTACTCAAAGTACGAAACTAAAAGTAGCTCTTTGGAGGATGTTTCTATCAATTATTCTGAACCTCATTATATTATTGTAATAATATAAAATAATACATGAGAATACAAATTTTATTTCAAACTCAATTTTAATTCTAATGAATGCACTAAGCTGACTGTGAAAGAGAATTTAAACACAGCTCATCTCTTCGCTACTACATGTAACGTGTAAACTCTGACCATATGTAATGCATAGGGGATCCGCACCTCTCAAATCATAGATCACAAAGTGCTTCACAAGACTAAAACAAATTACAATTGGAGTAAGGAGGAAAAAAAAAAGGAAAAAAAATTATATATATATATAAAATAAAATAAAAAATAAACTAACAAACACAAGCCTAAAAAGATGAGTTTTTAGCTGTTTTTTAAAAGACACCACAGAATCCACAGTTCTTATACACAAGAGGACAGAGATCCAGAGTCGAGGAGCTACTGTTGCAAAAGCTCTGTCTCCTTTAGTTTTCAGCCTTGTGTGATGTAAGGCCAGTAGGCCTTTATCATGACCTCACAGACCTGGGAGGAATGGACGGATGCAAGAGTTCAGATATAAGTTGGGGCTTGACCATGAAGACTTCTATAAGTCAGGACCAGAATCTTAAACTGAACTCGCAAGTAATGGGGAGCCAGTGTAGCTGGATGAGTAACGGTGTAGCGTGAGAATACTTAGAAGATTTTGTCAGAAGCCTCACAGCAGCATTTTGAACAACCTGGAGACGCTCCAGGGAGTTTTTGCTAAGACAAGTAAAAAAAGCATTACAATAATCCAGACGTGAGAAAATGAATGCATGGATAGCAATCTTAAATTCAGAATGTGACAAAATGGGACTTAACTTAGCAAGGTTCTGTAAATGATAGAAACAAGAGTGAACCAGAGATTTGACATCGGTATCTAAAGAGAATGCAGGACAAACTTCTGTCATGGTTGTGGGCCGGTGGCCCAGGGTTTTATTTCCTTTTTGTTTAGTTCCATTTTGTTATAATTTTTCACCTGATGGCTGTTACTCTTGAGATCCTCAGTTTGTTGTGGCTAGGCTTTCTGTTAGTTTTATTGTATGTTATTCTGGATTTCTTGTTAGGTTTGGGTGTTTTGTGTTTTGTTCCACTTCCTGTTTTATTTTGATATTGTCGTGTTCCTGTCATGACTTGAGTGTGTGTGGCAGGCAGGAAAGGACCCACTCGGACTGAGCGGAAACCTCCAAAGCGGGCTCGGACAGATCGGAAACCTCCAGCGGCTTGGACTGAGCGTAAACCCCTGGCGGCTCAGACTCTGGTTCAGAACTCCCTGGCTGCAGGGCAGGGCGCGCAGCCTTCTCCTCTGACTACTGGGGCTGCTTTGCAGATCAATCGGGTGAGTCTGATGAAAATGGTGTGGAAGCTGACCGGGAAACTGGCAGCATGGAAGCTAACTGGGAGAACTGACTGTAGGGAAGCTGACCGAGAGCTAGGGAGAGCTGACACTGGGGAAACTGACTGAGAGCTAGGAAGAGCTGACACTGGGGAAGCTGACAGCGGGGAGACTAAGGGGACCGAATCTACAGAGGGAGCAGGAGCAGGAGCAGAGGGCACTGTGACTGAGGGAGCCGGAGCAGAGGGCACTAAGGCTGATGATGAGGATGCTGAGGATGAGGAGGGGACTGAAGCTGAGGGCACTACAACTGAAGGTGAGGCGACTGAGCGAGCCAGCAATGGGGGAGCTGACTGAGGGAGAGCTACAGGGGTTGGAGATACAGCTGACTGAAGTTGCAGGGAAACTGGTGGTGCTGACACAGTGGCCTGAGGATGAGCTGAGGCAGGGAGAACTGGCACTGGGGACTGAGAGGGAGCTACAGCTGACTGAGACGGGAGCGATTGGGGAAGAGCTGGAGCTACAACTGACTGAGACGAGAGTGACTGGGGAGGAGCTGGAGCTACAGCTGACTGAGACGAGGAGGTCGCTGCTGCAGCCGGCGGGGACTGAGGCCTGTAGGTCGCTGCTGCAGCCGGCGGGGACTGAGGCCTGTAGGTCGCTGCTGCAGCTGGTGGGGACTGAGGCCTGTAGGTCGCTGCTGCAGCTGGTGGGGACTGAGGCATGGAGGTTGCTGCTGCAGCCGACGGGGACTGAGGCTTGGAGATCGCTGCTGCAGCCGGCGGGGACTGAGGCCTGTAGGTCGCTGCTGCAGCCGGCGGGGACTGAGGCCTGTAGGTCGCTGCTGCAGCCGGCGGGGACTGAGGCCTGTAGGTCGCTGCTGCAGCCGGCGGGGACTGAGGCCTGTAGGTCGCTGCTGCAGCTGGCGGGGACTGAGGCATGGAGGTTGCTGCTGCAGCTGGTGGGGACTGAGGCCTGTAGGTCGCTGCTGCAGCCGGCGGGGACTGAGGCCTGTAGGTCGCTGCTGCAGCCGGCGGGGACTGAGGCCTGTAGGTCGCTGCTGCAGCAGGCGGGGACTGAGGCCTGTAGGTCGCTGCTGCAGCTGGTGGGGACTGAGGCATGGAGGTTGCTGCTGCAGCCGACGGGGACTGAGGCTTGGAGATCGCTGCTGCAGCCGGCGGGGACTGAGGCCTGTAGGTCGCTGCTGCAGCCGGCGGGGACTGAGGCCTGTAGGTCGCTGCTGCAGCCGGCGGGGACTGAGGCCTGTAGGTCGCTGCTGCAGCCGGCGGGGACTGAGGCCTGTAGGTCGCTGCTGCAGCTGGCGGGGACTGAGGCATGGAGGTTGCTGCTGCAGCCGACGGGGACTGAGGCTTGGAGATCGCTGCTGCAGCCGGCGGGGACTGAGGCCTGTAGGTCGCTGCTGCAGCCGGTGGGGACTGAGGCCTGTAGGTCGCTGCTGCAGCTGGCGGGGACTGAGGCATGGAGGTTGCTGCTGCAGCCGACGGGGACTGAGGCTTGGAGATCGCTGCTGCAGCCGGTGGGGACTGAGGCATGGAGGTTGCTGCTGCAGCCGACGGGGACTGAGGCTTGGAGATCGCTGCTGCAGCTGCCTGTAGCTGCAGGGGCTTGGAGGTTGCTGCTGCAGCCGACGGAGACAGAGGCTTGGAGGTAGCCGCTGCAGCGGTCTGTGGTGCTGCAGCAGGCGACGTGTGTGACTGTGGCTTGGGTGCCCCCACCCGTGGAACAGAAACGGGTGCAGAGGTCAGCCCGTCCGTGGCTGCCCCCACCCACAGAACAGGAACGGGTGCAGGAGCATGAGGCACGGGGAATGGAAGAGCAGACTTACAGGGGTCAAGCCCAGGAGTGAAACATACAGTCTCTTCCTTGGCCGGTTTATTGGTAACAGTCACCTCGGGAGAGTCCGAAGAAAAAACGAGGGCAGCTGAATGAAGAATTTGTTCAGCATAACACTGGGTTAGCCAGGGCAAGGAATCCATAAGCCAGGGGTGTTCAGTCAACATGTCATGTATCCTGTGGGCGATGGTATTCCCCAGCTCCTCACTGGGTAGCCAGAACCACAGAATACAGAGCTTGGATACCTTGCTACAAATGTCTGATCTGGCTATCAAGGAAGGTGGAGTAGTGTGGTTAACCATGTTTGAAGAGCCGGGAAAAGGAGGGACAGATTCAGGGGTGGACTTCAATGTGGCTGACAACTGCAGAGGAGAAGAATCCATTGTTATATTTGCCCTGGCTGCTGGCTCCGTTCGGTGTTTATGGCGCTGAGAGCTCCGCCTTGGCGCCCCCGCTGCAGATTTGGCTTCCACCCAATTCTTCCTGCAGGTAAGCCTCTACCACTCGCTAAAATGGGAGGTCCTGCGGGAGTATGGGGTGTCTGGCCCGTTGTTGCGGGCCATTCAGTCTTTGTACAACCACAGTGAGAGCTTGGTCCGTATAGCTGGTAATAAGTCGATTTGTTTCCTGTGGGTGTTGGACCCCGTCAGGGGTGCCCGTTGTCACCGATTCTGTTCCTAATTTTTATGGACAGAATTTCTAGGAGTAGCCAGGTGGCGGAAGGCTTCTTCCTTGGTGGCCTCAGAGTCTCATCTCTGCTCTTTGCAGATGGTCCTGTTGGCTTCATCAGGGGGTGGCTTCCAGCTCGCAGTGGAACGGTTCGAAACCGAGTGTGAAGCGGCCGGCATGAGAATCGGCACCTCTAAGTCTGAGGCCATGATCCTCAGCCAGAAAAGGGTGGAGTGCCCTCTCTGGCTGAGGAACAAGTTCTTGCCCCAAGT
Organism: Archocentrus centrarchus; assembly: GCF_007364275.1. Classification (NCBI taxonomy): domain Eukaryota; kingdom Metazoa; phylum Chordata; class Actinopteri; order Cichliformes; family Cichlidae; genus Archocentrus; species Archocentrus centrarchus. The sequence goes on from NC_044347.1 coordinate 2,361,305, forward strand.
GGAGGAGTTCAAGTATCTCGGGTTTTTGTTCACGAGTGATGGGAGAAGGGAACGGGAGATCGACAGACGGATCGGGGCTGCTTCCGCAGTGATGCGGATGTTGCACCGGTCTGTCATGGTGAAGAGGGAGCTTAGTGTAAAAGCGAAGCTCTCGATTTACCGGTCGATCTACGTTCCTACCCTCACCTATGGTCACGAGCTTTGGGTAGTGACCGAAAGAATAAGATCGCGAATACAAGCGGCAGAAATGAGTTTCCTTCTAAGGGTGGCTGGCCTCTCCCTTAGAGATAAGGTGAGGAGTGCAGCCATCCAGGAGGGGCTCACAGTAGAGCTGCTGCTCCTCCACATCGAAAGGAGCCAGTTGAGGTGGCTCGGGCATCTGATTAGGATGCCTCCTGGCCGCCTCTTAGGTGAGGTGTTCCGGGCATGTCCCACCAGGAGGAGGCCCCGTGGTAGACCCAGGACACGCTGGAGAGATTATATCTCTCGGCTGGCCTGGGAACGCCTTGGGGTCCCTCCGGATGAGCTGGAGGAGGTGGCTGGGGAGAGGGAAGCCTGGGCTTCTCTGCTTAGGCTTCTGCCCCCGCGACCCGCCCCGGATAAGCGGAAGAGAATGGATGGATGGATGGATGGATGGATATTTTGAGTTGCAAACTGCTAAAAAATAATAGTTGCATTTAACAGGAATATGGTTTTGATATACTATTAATTTATGGAGTAATATTATGGTATTTCTTTATATAGTAAAAATCATATAATAGCATTGTTCCAACATTATTGTACTGACCGTGTAGAAACTGATCTCTGTATTTTTTCATTCAAAGTTATTCTAACTGCAGTGTATTGTCCTTCAGTGTGTTTGCTTTCAAACTGGTTAGACTGGGTCAGAGTAAAGTTCACTTGTTGACATGAAACCTTATTATAGCTGCCAGTGTGATACTGATCCCAGATCAAATCTGACACAGCCAGACTGTTTGAGCGGGGAGCAACTGACGGAAGAGGGGATCAGGTTTTTTAGTGGATGGCTAAAATAACCTAAACTGCTTTTGAGTCTGAAAATAATGGAGCTGAACTGAATCTGTATCAGTAAAAAGCATAAAATCATGCTACATATTGGCACAATCAGACTGGCACAGCCTCATTGTTCAGGTGTGAATCAGACAGTGTGAGAGAGACAATGATGTGTGCTCATCAGTGCTCCATCAAACTGCTTCACAGTGACACTCACATGAACACAGTGAAGCTGGACACAAACAGGTGGTCCTGTGAATCCTTCCAGGATTTTAGACACTCTCTGAACATCTGTTATTTTACTGTAAAAACAGTCAGCTCTATGAAACTGCACACACTTAATAAGTAATTAATCATCACAGATGGAACTTGTTCTCCTCTTTAACTGGAAAGTGCTGGAACAATCAGCTCAAAGCAGTTTTTCCCAAAGAAGTCGACATTCAGGTTTGACTGAAGTAAAGAGAAAAAACCCCAACAACCAAAGCAGCTCCAGCTCAGTTTGACTCTGAGAAAAGTCAGCTAGATGTTCACAGACACCATGAACAGCATGTTTTAAAGCCTTTACATCTTATTAACATCTGCATAGCCAATGACTTGAGTCCAGCATAAAGTTATATATATTTTGACTTGTCAGTTTTTCCATGTCGTGTTTTGATGATCACTCGACTCGACTCACCGCAATTTGACGGCATTTCCATTAGAATCAGGTACATTTCGCCGGTCCTTTTTCCTTACTCGCTCACCCGAGGTTCTAGGCGATCTGAATCCGAGGAGATACAAAAATGAAGGACAGCATGCCACTGATTGGCCAGAGAGTGTCATCACTAGCGGAGTCATGAGAGTGACTCCTTCACAGAATCAAGCGTGCCATTTTTAAAACCTGACAGCAAGAAACTGGAGTTTGCAGCTGTAATTTCGCAACACTCCACAACCAACATAGGGGAGGATGGGGGCTAAAAACGTTTCTGCATACACCTCAGAGAGTATATAGCTGTGATCATGCACAGCTGAAGCTGAGGTAATAATTTATTACTATGCACACTCCTTATTAGGAGAGATCAACTCAAAATGTTCCCAGACAGGGACAATCTCCTCTTTCTGGCTGGTTCCATCAACAAAAAAGAAACAGCTCAAATAGATTGCTAACCAACGAAAAATAGTCCCTTATACTAAAAACTGTGAGGGAGGATCCATTGCGTTTTGCTGCCACTTATATTTTGAATAGCATGCCAAACCCGTGAATCGTTTCCTGAATCAGTCACATGGTACGGCCGGCTGGTGGGTTTTCGAATGTCACCAACACAAACCTCGATAGGCGCTTCACAAAAATCTTCCTCAATCACATCACTATTATACACCTTTTACGTGCATGTCAATTTCCTTGTATGGAGTGCCATGGAGAAGCTTGCTTGTGCACAATTTAACTTAATTAAAATTAATCTAATTGCAGCTTCTTATACTTGATCAGTGTGTGTTTCCCTTCAAACTGGGTCACAGTAAAGTTCCTTTGTTGACAGGATCTTTTGCCTTGTTTGCAGTATAAATATTTATACTGCAAACATTCAAAGGTTCCTGGAATGAAGATGCAGCCTTTTATGGGGTCAAGGCTAGATATTTGAAATGTGTTGCTGGCATGAAAATTCAAAAAGAACTTTTCAGGAGTCAAAAAGATCAGTCATAACCTGCCTGTTGTTCACTGTATCAACTACAAGGTACAACTACAAGCTACACTGCATGATGTTCTAAAACACATTACAGAGTGCTCAGTTCATAACAGCAAGTATACAAGTCCAAACCTGCTGTACTTACAGGTGGTGGTCATAAAAGTGGAATATCATGAAAAAGTTGATTTATTTCACTAATTCCATTCAAAAAGTGAAACTTGTATATGATATTCATTCAATACACACAGACTGATATATTTCAAATGTTTATTTCTTTTAATTTTGATGATTAGAACTGACAATTAATGAAAACCCCAACTAAACACTAAAAATGCACTGCTCAAAAAAATAAAGGGAACGCTCAAATAACACATCCTAGATCTGAATGAATGAAATATTCTCATTGAATACTTTGTTCTGTACAAAGTTGAATGTGCTGACAACAAAATCACACAAAAATCATCAATGGAAATCAAATTTATTAACCAATGGAGGCCTGGATTTGGAGTCACACACAAAATTAAAGTGGAAAAACACACTACAGGCTGATCCAACTTTGATGTAATGTCTTTAAAACAAGTCAAAATGAGGCTCAGTATTGTGTGGCCTCCACGTGCCTGTATGACCTCCCTACAACGCCTGGGCATGCTCCGAATGAGGTGGCGGATGGTCTCCTGAGGGATCTCCTCCCAGACCTGGATGGGCGGAGCATTTGGAAACATTCCTGTCCATGCTATTGGCTCATTTGGCACCTTTGTCCTCTGTGGCAGTGCTTCCCACTCAGAGGCCTCCGTGATGGACAGCTTGAAATGGATTTTGCCTTCACTGCTGAACTGAAGAGCCTCCAAATCATGCAGTTGGATCTCCAACCTCCTTGTCTTGTGTGGTGTTAATGAAGTAAGCTGCATTCAGGAACTCATCCTGTTTAAGCACTTTCACATGGATTTATTGCTGTAGTTAGGCTGCCTTCATTTTGTCTTCATGGTGGCAGCTGTGACTCAGGATGTAGAGCAGGTCCTCTACTAATCAGAAGGCTGGTGGTCCGATTCCTGCCTGCTCCACTCTGTATGCCAAAGTATCCTTGGGCAAGATACTGAACCCCAAGTTGCTCTCCAGTGCAATCATTGGAGTATGAATGTGTGAATGTTATAGTCAGCACTTAGCTGTAGACCAGGGGTCAGCAACCTTTAACGGGTCGCAAAGACCCATTGCGACCCGGTTTCCACAGAAAAGAAAACACTGAGAGCCGCAAATACTACTGGAAGCTGGTAGTCACTACCAGCTTTTGCGAGTGACGCATATATTGAGAGATGAAAAATAATAATAAAATAATTTTATTTTAATATTTCAAGGTCACAATTTTGAACTACAACAAAAACCGATCTAACAAAATGTGTCCTGTCATGGTGGCCGGCAGAAAATGGACCCAGACGCAGAGGCAACAGTGAACGGTACAGAGTCTTTAATAGAAAATAATACTGACAGGGACAATAGGGGTTAGTGAGGGCTTTCTGGCAAGTATGGAGAATCTGAAACGGAAACAAAAAGAACTGGGTCAAGCAGGAATTTAACTAACTAACAACTGTGATGGTTTGGGGGGGAAGGTGAGGTGGCTTACTGGGCTCTCAACCTTAACGGTCAGGTCGGGGATGAGGCTGGCGCGTGAGTCAGGGCGAGGTGGTCTGAGGGGCAGGCAGGCAGAGGAAGACAGGAGGGGCTGGACCGGGTGGAGGGGTTCCGGTGTGGTGGTGAAAACGCCGCTCACAGGTAGGAATCCAGAGCCGGGAAGCGAGGGCTGGTTCACTAGGGAGGATCACTAAACGGGAGGAAGGCAAGGCTGGTAAGTACAAGTAAACAACTTTAACTAGGTTTATCTTGTGTAGGCGGATTACTACCACGAAGAGCAGAGCAACAATCTGGCGACTAGTCAGCGTCTCAGCCCCTCCTATATACTCCCAACCTTGATGAGTAACCGGGAACAGCTGCCTGCCCCAATGAACCACCTGGAAGACAGAAAACACTCCCAACAACATGGCCCACCCCGACCCATGACAGCACCCCCCCCCTCAACGGACGCCACTCGGCGGCCGCCTGGGCCCCCCAGGACGACGCCGGTAGAAGTCAGCGAGGAGAGACGGATCCAGAATGAACGAGCGGGGAATCCACGACCGCTCCTCCGGGCCATAACCGGCCCAGTCCACCAAATACTGGAAGCCCCGCCCCCGGCGACACACATCCAGCACCCGCTGGACCGTGAAGACTGGGTCCCCATCCACAAACTGGGCGGGAGGCGGGGGAACGGCAGGAGGGCACAGAGGACTAGAGGACACCGGCCGCACTTGGGACACGTGGAACGTCGGGTGCACCCGCAAGGAGGGGGGCAGCTGGAGGCGAACTGCAGACCGGTTGATGATCCTGTCCACCTTAAAGGGGCCGAGAAATCGGGGTGCCAGTTTCCGAGTAGCGGCCTTTAAAGGGATGTCCTGTGAAGACAGCCAAACCTTCTGACCCACTTGATAACTGGGCGCTGGTGCGCGCCGGCGGTCCGCAATGCGGCGGTTTTGGTCAGCCGTACGGAGGAGGGCCGTTCTTGCCTTCCGCCACACCCGATAACAGCGGCGGAGGTGGAGTTGGACAGAAGGCACACTGAGCTCGCTCTCCTGTGAGGGAAACAGAGGGGGTTGGTAGCCTAATGATGCCTCAAATGGAGAAAATCCCGTGGCAGAGGAGGTGTGGGTGTTGCGTGCGTATTCAATCCAGGGAAGATGAGTGCTCCAGGATGTAGGCTCAGAGGCAGTGACGCAACGAAGCGCTCCCTCAAGCTCCTGATTAACGCGCTCAGTTTGGCCATTTGTCTGTGGGTGATGGCCGGAGGAAAGGCTGGCTGAAGCTCCTAGTGCCTTACAAAATGCCTTCCACACTTGGGAAGAGAACTGTGGCCCTCGGTCTGACACAATGTCTATTGGTATGCCGTGTAGACGAAAAACATGGTTGACAACTAACTGCGCTGTCTCCAGTGCTGTAGGTAGTTTAGGCAAAGGAATAAAATGGGCCACTTTTGAGAACCGGTCAATGACAGTGAGAATCACTGCGTTGCCTGCTGAGGGTGGAAGGCCGGTGACAAAGTCTAGTGCAATATGGGACCAGGGCCGGCCCGGAACGGGGAGAGGATGAAGGTAACCAGACGAGGGTTGAGTTCTCGACTTACTGCTGGCACAGATGGAGCAAGACAACACATATGCCCGAGCATCTCTCTCAAGAGAGGGCCACCATAACAGTCTCCTAAGCTGAGAGATGGTACGACTTACACCAGGATGGCAAGAAAACCGGGCGGTGTGGACCCAGTGTATTACCTTAGAACGGGCAGACTGTGGCACATAGAGCCAGCCCGGAGGCCCAGTTCCTGGATCCGGTTCCCCTTCTTGTGCCTGGTGGATAAGGTTCTCGATCTCCCAGGTGAGTGTCCCGACCACACATGAGGGGGGTAGAATGGGCTCGGGCACCGAAGGGCTGGAGTCTGTGGAAAATTGACGGGAGAAAGCATCAGGTTTGGCATTGCGAGAACCAGGACGGTATGAGAGCAAGAAATTAAACCTCCCTAAAAACAACTGCCGCCGGGCCTGTCTAGCATTCAGTCTTTTTGCGGTTCGGAGGTAAGTTAGATTTTGGTGATCCGTCCAAATTATAAAAGGGTGCACAGCTCCTTCCAATAGGTGTCTCCACTGTTCCAGTGCCAACTTAATAGCCAGTAACTCACGGTTGCTAACGTCGTAGTTTCTCTCAGCTGGAGTTAAGCGTTTGGAGAAAAAGGCACAAGGGTGCAGCTTACCCCCAGGGTCTGCACGTTGAGAGAGGACAGCACCCACTCCTGATTCAGATGCGTCCACCTCAACGATGAACTGTTTGTCGGGGTCAGGGTGAACAAGCACTGGTGCAGAGCAAAATCTCTCCTTCAAACACTGAAAGGCCCGGTCAGCCTCATTAGTCCACACAAAGGGCCTGGAAACAGAGGTGAGAGAAGTTAGAGGCAGCGCAGTCTGGCTGTAATTGCGGATGAACCGTCGATAGAAGTTAGCAAAGCCCAGAAAGCGTTGCAACTCCTTTCTAGAGGTGGGTGTAGGCCACTCTACTACAGCTTTGACCTTGGTTGGATCTGTCTTTATTTGTCCCTCCTCAATGATGTAGACCAGAAAGGCTATGCTGTTACTGTCAAACTCACATTTCTCTGCCTTAACGAACAGTTTGTTTTCAAGGAGGCGCTGAAGCACCTGCCGCACATGCCCGCGGTGTTCCTCGAGGTTCCTGGAGAAAATCAGGATGTCATCCAAATAAACAAAAACAAACTTGTTCAAGAAATCCCGCAGCACATCATTAACCAACGCCTGGAACACTGCTGGTGCATTTGTCAGTCCAAAAGGCATCACTAAATATTCGAAGTGTCCTAGTGGAGTGTTAAATGCGGTCTTCCATTCATCCCCCTCCCTAATTCGGACTAAATGATATGCATTACGCAGGTCCAAATTAGTAAACACTGTAGCGTGATGAAGAGGGTCAAAGGCCGAGTTTAATAGAGGGAGAGGATACTTGTTCTTTATGGTGATGAGATTCAGGCCCCTATAATCTATGCAAGGTCTTAGTGTCTTATCCTTCTTGTCCACAAAGAAAAACCCCACCCCAAGAGGGGACGAGGAGGGACGGATGATACCAGTACTTAGGGAGTCTTTAATGTAACTTTCCATGGCCTGCCGCTCAGGCCCGGAGAGCTGATAAAGCCGACTGGAAGGAAGAGGTGCTCCAGGGAGAAGGTCAATAGTGTCCCTCCAGCTGTTTCCCGGTTGCTCCACCTGACTTCAACGTCTCAGTAATGACTCTGCCTCTTTCTGCTGCAGACAGACTGTGAAACAGCTGCTGCTGTTTTTGCTGAAAAACTGGGGGCTGCATGAGCTTAATGCTGTAATGCTTTTTATTCGCAAGCATTCTCCTAAATACGTTTCTACTGCAGGTCTATTTTTAGTCGCTAATCAGGGAACAAAGCATAAAAAACATTTTGACGGAGCCCCTCAGTACAGGGAGGCTCTCTGCAGTACGATTGCTAAAGCTAATGACAGCCTCCTCTAGCAAACTGGCAGTGACGTGAGGTTTGTGAATATTTAATGTGAGGTCAAAGTTTTTTGTGTGTGTGTGTGTGTGTGAGGGGGTCTCTCTTTTTAAATGAATTAAAAAAATAAACATGTATTATCTAACCTTTGTTTGAAGATGCGCCCATCCTTCTCCCTATCCTGCACTGCTGCAGCACTGCCCCCCATCGGTGTGGTGCGCTTACTTTCTGCCTCCCCCCGTGTATTTTCAATGCACATTTATGACCCATTATAAAGAATAAACATGTCGCACACATTCATTCAGTATATTAGACAGACTGTGGAACATCAGCATGTGCAGCACAGGTGTAACCCAACATGTAACGCAGCTCAAAAAAATAAAGGGAACGCTCAAATAACACATCCTAGATCTGAATGAATGAAATATTCTCATTGAATACTTTGTTCTGTACAAAGTTGAATGTGCTGACAACAAAATCACACAAAAATCATCAATGGAAATCAAATTTATTAACCAATGGAGGCCTGGATTTGGATTCACACAAATTTAAAGTGGAAAAACACACTACAGGCTGATCCAACTTTGATGTAATGTCTTTAAAACAAGTCAAAATGAGGCTCAGTATTGTGTGTGGCCTCCACATGCCTGTATGACCTCCCTACAATGCCTGGGCATGCTCCTAATGAGGTGGCGGATGGTCTCCTGAGGGATCTCCTCCCAGACCTGGACTAAAGCATCCACCAACTCCTGGACAGTCTGTGGTGCAACGTGACGTTGGTGGATGGAGCGAGACATGATGTCCCAGATGTGCTCAATCGGATTCAGGTCTGGGGAACGGGCGGGCCAGTCCATAGCTTCAATGCCTTCATCTTGCAGGAACTGCTGACACACTCCAGCCACATGAGGTCTAGCATTGTCCTGCATTAGGAGGAACCCAGGGCCAACCGCACCAGCATATGGTCTCACAAGGGGTCTGAGGATCTCATCTCGGTACCTAATGGCAGTCATGCTACCTCTGGTGAGCACATAGAGGGCTGTGCGGTCCTCCAAAGAAATGCCACCCCACACCATTACTGACCCACTGCCAAACCGGTCATGCTGAAGGATGTTGCAGGCAGCAGATCGCTTTCCAAATGTCAAATGATGTCAAGTGAAGATTGAGATCTTGATTGCCTGCTAGCCTAAGCTTGGTGCTGAATGTACAATCATAATTTAAATTTATAGAACCGTTAGGGAATGAAGTATATGATTTACGATCAAATGATGTGTGTAAGTTTAACAGAAATGATGGCTGGAGCAGTGTGTTGAGGAAATTGTGAAATCCTTGAGCTAAGGGTAAAATGAGGAACTGAAAGCTGTTGCCTGGAGACGTGCAGAGCAAAGTTAGAAACATGTCCAGGCATGTTCAGAATGGAAAATTACCTAAAAAGAACCTAAAAGGCCCAACGAAGTAATGGTTAAGCCCAACCGTCCCATAAATGGGTATGGACAGTGGGGTGATAACTAGGAATGAAGTAATGTCTAAGTCAAACACCCTAAAAGGATATCAGGAACTGGGTGATAACTGTCATGATGATGTTTAGGAAATAGGCTGTGTCTTAGAATTAAGATATATAAAGAGGATGCACAGGAGCAACAGTCGAGAATTTCAGGAGCCTCTTCCCCAGACTAGAACTGCTCCGCTGAGAGGACCGGACCAAACCCTCCACGGATTAATTCGACTTTAAACAGTTCTGCTGGATTCTCCCTGCCGACTGGAGTTGGATGTGACCTAGCTTTAGAATTTCTATCTTTGGACTTTGGACTAGGTCAGAGAAGAGTTCTGAATTAAGAAGTGAGGATTACAGAGAGGACCGAAGGACAGAAAACATCTTTCTGTGGACTTCCCCTTTTTCTCCACTTCACGGAGGCAGTTTAATAGGACTGGACTTTGGGTGTGGTCACTTTTGGCCAGGCACCCACTCGAAGTCTTTTCTTCCCAAAAAGGATTTTAAATAATTGGACATTTTCAAGCCCCTTCTTCATCGACCCAGCTCATAAGTATTCATTTTGATCAAAATAAAGTAATTGATTTGTATAGATTCTGAGATCTGAATTTCGAATTGATCATTGCATGCTGAGAGATAATTAAGAATTGATTTTGAGCTAAATGCAAACTGCTTGAGCTGAAACCTGCATAATAAAATTTGACTCTAAAAAGTCAGTATAATTCTCTTGAGAATTATTTTCCCTATTAACGGTACATCTATGTCCATGCAACAGTAAACCGCTAAGCAAGTCAAGCTCTAACATCTAGGTTCTGTTTTGGACGCACTAGTCTTCAGTAGTCCATTTCAACTTTACTTATGTCCCTTGGGCTCACTGTCTGAGCCAATAAAAGAAATCTGGCCAGTAACAAGTGCACTGATCAAGGGGTGAACCACTATAACTAATTGGACTGTATTTCGGGGCCTGCTCTGTAAGCCTTCCTGACCGGCAGCATCGGAGTCTCCAGACTGTTACGTCTGTGACATGTGCTCAGTGTGAACCTGCTTTCATCTGTGAAGAGCACAGGGCGCCAGTGGCAAATTTGTCAATCCTGGTGTTCTCTGGCAAATGCCAAGCATCCTGTACGGTGTTGGGCTGTGAGCACAACTCCCATCTATGGATATCGGGCCCTCATACCATCCTCATGGAGTCGGTTTCTAACCGTTTGTGCAGACACATGCACAATAGCATGTGAAATTGATTGTCAATCAGTGTTGCTTCCTAAGTGGACAGTTTAATTTCACATAAGTTTGATTTACTTGGAGTTATATTGTGCTGTTTAATTGTTCCCTTTATTTTTTTGAGCAGTGTATTTCTAATGTTTTTGTGAGTGTTTACAGTTGCCGATGTTTTTAACGCTGTTACTGTGATGATAAATGTTTACAATAACCAGATCCTGACATGGAGATATAACATCTGTGGGTTTATGAATTTAAAAAAAATTTATATTCAGTGATTTTTATTAATTTAAGTATTAATGACAGTCTTTAAGGTAAAATATAAACAGTTTATAAATTAAAAGAAGAAATAACTGCAATAGACACTGATCTACTTCCCTTTATTTTAACAGTAAAACTGTATACTAAAATTATAGATCCATCTTTTATTGCATAAAATAAAACTTTGTGGTTAAAAAGGTAAAACAACAAAAAAGCGCTATATCCAACTTTTGTAAAGTGCTTCATAAATTAAATGTATTATTATTACAACAGAAAAACAAGGGGCAAGAAGCATAAATGCAAAAATAGATTCACGTGCAGGCAGCAGCAAACAGAAGGTCTGGATCTGACCTCATCACTCTTTATGTGTATCAGAGTAATTAGTTTGTAGTTAAATTTGACTAACTTAATGGTTTGGAAGGTGCACTGCAGGACTACATAATATCACTGCAACATCTGCAAATTCTGTTTTCAAAATGTTAGAATGGACAAATACGGTCAACAACAATTCTTTTTAGCCTGTCATGTCTGGCTGTTTTCGCAATCGGAACGATGATCCGAATGCAATGATGTACCAAACATATTTGCTTTTACAAGAACATTTCTATAAGTTTTCTATAGGCTATTCTTGTTAATGTTTGCATTTTTATTTTTTATTTAGTCATTTATGCCAGGCCTGACAGGCAATAAGTAAAGGGATAGAGAAGGGGGGAAAAAGAAGAAAAAACAAAACGAGGGGGGGGGGGGGGGGCAAAAGGGAGAATAGAAAGAAAAATACTCAAAGATATACATACATACACACATTCACGTGTCTATACATATGCATATACATATACACACAATTTTGCTGTTTGCAGTAATGTGTGTGCATCTCTGTCATGGAATGTACTCAATGAGGGTAAGAAACTGCAACCATGCCCCCCATGATCCAGAGGCCAATAGGAAAGGACCCAGGCCATCCACAGCCCACTAGGCGCTCAGAAGACCTGAGGCCACACATCCTGATGGCAACCGCATGCACACCCCAGAGGAGGAAGGAGGAAGACCCCACACAGAGCCCCCATGGCCAAAGGGCAAGAGTCCAGAGAGCCAGAGGCAATAAGCAGCCCATCCCCCCTGCAGGCCAGCACCCCCAGCATGACCTGAGCATGCAGGCCCCGAGGCCCCAAGCGCCCGAAAACCGCCCGACACCCGGCAGAGCCCCCCCAACACCAAGGAGGCCCAAGGCACCCCCAGGCCACAGTCGCCAAGGGAGCAGGTCAGAAACCACGCCAAGACATTCAGCCACATACCCTGGGACACACAGGCACCCACGCCCCAGGGGCGGCAGTGACGATCAGTGGGGAGCAGCGTGGAGCTCCCCACTGATCGTGGGGAGGGGTAACTCCTGCCCCTCCACAACCCTGTCCCACAGGTGCCAAGGCTCAGGAAGTCACAGACCCAGGCCCAGCTGTCCACACACGCACACATGCAGTCACACACACACACGCACACATGCAAGCACACACACACATGCATGCACACACACACACACGGATTCCATACATCGACCCCTAGTGTGTGAGAGTGGGTACCAGCACAGAGCCAGCGGCAACCCAGGGAAGCAGCCCACCCAGCCCCGAACAACTAGTCACTCCCCACCCCAGGCAGAGTGCAAGAAACTGGGGTGTAAGAAGACCCACCCACCCCCTCCTCCCACCCAAGGTGTGGGGGGGTGATGTGAGTGTATGTAATGAGAAGAATGTTTATGACTGTGTGAAAGCTATGGTGCTATTAAAATTGGAGGGACAGATGTAATATGAGCACTGAATAACAGCGCCCATCCACACTGCCCTCCCAAGGCCCTCAATGTCTAAAATGTAAATAAAATTGAGGAGTAGGCAGCAGTGAGCAGACAAGTGGTGCCACATCAGCAGCGCCACCCAGTAACCATTGTGTGACACACCTGCCCCCCAAGGCCCTATATGTACTATGATGTGTTGTGAACTGACTGATGCAATTAAAAAGGAGAAGTGGGACATCAAGCAACACAACGAGCAGAGCCAAGGAGGTGGCCATACTCACTGGAGCACGAGCCCCCTCCCCCAAAAACCTACGTGTGTGTAATGTGATGTGTAACTGAGTGGGAGGAGGGGAAGGGTGTTAGATCCCACAGGTATCTTACCTCTCTGAGAGCTACTCCGTTTCATAGGGTCCTGATCACTTCTGTCAGTGGGGTATTACCCTCTCCTGTAACTCAGTGATACTATTTAAGCTGTGGCGGGGGTGCTCGTCTGCCTCTAACTGCTAATAATCCTAATATCTGCCCCGCTTCCTCTGTATTCTGATGATGTCGGTCAGGAAGGCTCACACAGCCGACCCCAAAATACAGTCCAATTAGTTATAGCAGCCAGCCCCTTTGATCAGTGCACTTGTTACCGACCAGACTCTTTTATCGGCTCGGACAGTGAGCCCAAGGGACATAAGTAAAGTTGAAGTGGATTACTGGAGACTAGTATGTCCCTAACAGAACCTGATATTATAGCTTGACTTGCCTAGCTTTTTACTGTTACATGGACATGGTTGTACCATTAATAGGAAAATAACTCTCAACGAATTATACTGACTTTTTAGAGTCAAATTTTATTATGCAGGATTCAGCTCAAGCAGTTTGCATTTAGCTCTGAATCAATCTTCAATCAATTTCCAACAAATAGTAATCACTTCTAGATATCAAACCACAAAATCAATATGAATCAATCACCTTTCATAAACAGAGTATTACTTATGAGCTGGGTCGTTGAGATGAGGGCTTGAAAATGTCCAAATTGTTTAAAATCCTTATCAGGAAGAAAGTCTTCAAGTGAGTCGTTTGGCCAAAGCGGCCACACCCAAAGTCCAGTCTTATTACTGCCTCAGAGAAGTGGTGGAGAAGGATAAGTCCAAAAAGGAGAAGTTGTTAGTTTCCTTCTGTTAACTGTCCTTTTTTTAAGTCCTTACTGTTTTACAGGATTCTTCTTTTGAAATCCAACAGCTTAGGTACTTCCAATCTTCATCTGAAAATGCAGGGAGAACGCTCGCAGAGACGGTGAAAATCAATTAAATGTCCACAAAATGGGTTGGCATGGTCCAGTCTGTAGACTCGTCCTGGTGCTGGGAAGGGCTCCTTAGAATCTCGTCCGATGCTTCTGTGCCTCGCCTTTTATATTTTAAATCTTAAGACACATCCTAGTTTTAAAACATGATCATGACAAATTATCACCCCACTGTCCAGCTTCCAATTATGGTATTTGACTTAGCCATTACTTCATTTCTCGTAATATATGGTGTGTTTGGTACTTTCCCGTTAAGACTATTTTTAACTTGTTATTTCCCCTCTGTTCCTTCTGATACCTAGGCAACAGGTTTCAGTTCCTCATTTTACCCTGCTCAGTGATCTCCAAGATTTCCCAACTTCCTTAACATGCTGTGCTTAAATCATTTCTGTGTCACACACACTCTAATCAACTTTAAGTAGAAATCATACAGATCATTTGTTACATTTCATAAATCAACTTTATCATTTTATATAAATCAGAATTATGGTTGCCCACATAGTACCACGCATAGGCCATCAAGTGACCAAGATCTCAACCTTAGGATGACTTCATTTGACAAGGGTCAGAATAAATATGACCGGGAGGCAGAGGACTACTCCCCGGAGTAAAAGAGCCGGCTAACTACTGGCTCACTAGACACCCCAGTTCCCTACACTGAACTGCAGTGCAGGGAAGGCAGGTCCAGGGCCTGAGTGGCCACACCCCCAGGTCACTACCATGCTCCAGGCCGGCACCCACCACTCACACTTCAAACACACACCCCACAGGCATAAAAAAGACAACAAATATCACACCCACACACACAATTACAATAAACATCACACTCCCACTCTCATCCACACAGAAACACACATACACGCACACACAAACACATACACACAGTGGTTCTGAGTCCAGGACCAATCGGCCCCATGTGGGAAACTGCTGCTCCCTCACCTGAGTGCCAGAATCCCGGAATGCCAGCCAGAAATCCCGATGCAGGCCAACCCAGCCTGTACGGTGGTGCGCCCAAGGGGGCATAAACCCCCCCCAGCGCAGAGAGGGGCCCAACCGGGAAACCGGAGACCCCGGACATCAGGGCCCCAGACCCGGCACCCCGGCCCCGCAGAGGAAGCCAGCCACCCTGAAGGGGCCAGCACCCGCCACCATGGGGCCCCCAGCCCCACACCCCAAGACCATAAGAGCATCCGTTCAAGCCCCCACCACCGACAACCAGGGCCGGCACACAGAAACCACAGAATGGCAGCCACGGTGTCCAGTCCAAGAGCCATCAGACACCCAAATCCCCCTGCCCACCCCCAGCCACCTTCCAGGTACACCGTGAGACAAGACCACAGCCAGTTACCCCCATCATGTGATGGAGCTGATCAGTGGGGACCATAGATGTTCAAATTTGGCCAATTGGTTTTTGGAGGTGGCAGACATTCTTTCTAGACTACTGTGGTCTAAAAGTAGATTCTTATAATGAGTAATGCATAAATCATTTTTTGATTTGCAATTCATGAGGATAGTTTTCTTAGTGACGCATAAGGCAGTAAGAACTATGTGCCATATATTTATTTCCATGTGTAATTCACTTACATCACCTAAAATGCACAGTTTTGGTGAAGCTGGGATATCGCAATTAAACCATGTGGATAAGTCCTCATATATCGTCTGCCAGAACCTCTGAACAGGCATACAAGACCAAATTGCATGGATATAGTTTTCAGCCTGATTGCCTGAACAGTGGGTGCATATATTTGTGTCTTCATTCTTACCTGTGAAAGGTAATCCCAGGTGATCGTGTTTCATCTGTAAAATGGTTAAAAAAACAAAACAAAAACTACACAGCACCAGAGTGCAGCATCTCTCTCATGTTATGTTGGCTGATTTTGCCACATCCAGTATGGAGGCTGCATTGATGTACGTATATAATATAATGTCTATGGGAGGAACTGTGGCTGATGACCAGTGGTGGTCCTAGCCTGTTTGGCGCCCTGGGCGAGCATCCCCGCCACCCCACCACCCACCCCCCGAATAGTGATCGCCTCAGCAGCGCCTACCGCACTACTCCACTTGGGGGGTAATGAGCGCCCTCTGCCTGCTGTGTGGTGAATTCTGCCATGGTCTGACAGACAGTTTTTAACAGACGGTCCCCCCGTCATCACA
Organism: Archocentrus centrarchus; assembly: GCF_007364275.1. NCBI lineage: Eukaryota > Metazoa > Chordata > Actinopteri > Cichliformes > Cichlidae > Archocentrus > Archocentrus centrarchus. Next base: position 2,377,274 of record NC_044347.1, read on the forward strand.
GGCACACTCAGAATTTCTTTTAAATTTTTTCTTGAAAAAACATGGAAGAAACTGAAATATTACACAGCTTCTGCTTACCTTCATCTTTTGCTTCTTTCTTCTCTTGTTCTTTTCTCTTTTTCCTAAACTGCGCGCCTGATAGCTTTGACCTTTTCCTTTCCATCTGCCTTAATTCGTACTGAAGCGGAATAGGTTATCACCGCCACCCATCCCCAGGGTTGTCAGATCTGACTGACAGTTGCCAGCCCAACACAACAAAACCTCCATTGAAACTCATGTTAATAGCACCAGGTGTGATATATATTTAAATATACACAGCTTTGGGTAAGTTGTTAAAATTTTGGCTGCTTTTCACCATATTTGGTAGGTTCTTAGGAAGTTTTTAATTGTAAAATTATATATCTATATGATTTTATAATTATATAGATATATCTATATAATTTTCCAGCCCAATGTGTTCACAAGCTGCCCAATCTGGCAATCTGGCAACACTGCGCCATCCACCAACATTTGTCTGAACCGTCTAGATTCGTATTTGTGTTATTTTTTTCATCAGGATTCAGGTTCACACAAATATTGTGAATTAATGACCATATTTACAATATTATAAATGAAATGCGCTTTGTGTTCTATCAGTTGTGTGCATCTAATTTTATTAGACGCACAGATTCTTTCTATATGGAACCCCGCAAGGGACATGGGGGAAAAAAAAACATGGGAGGAAAAAAAAAGAGGCAGTTTTGCGAGATCTCACAAAACTTTTCAATATTAGGACATACACTTCCACGTTAATCTTGATATGGCAGTGTCAGTGAGGATGAAAGGTTTGGCGAGAGACTGCCAGCAAAAGTCGCCTTTATTTATAATTCAGTTTTGTTACTGTTGGCCGTAACCACGCCAAAACTGTACAGGCATGAATGAACCCGGCTGACTGTCTCGCTCTCTTTCATTCATTCATGCCTGTACAGTTTTGGCGTGGTGGCCTTCGGAAGGTTTCCCGAACAGGTCAGAATATTTTTTGCCTGTTGTACGATCGGATAAAAGGCCTCTCCAAACCAAGCTGAATTTTAGCCCACCTCTGTTTATGCCTGTACAGTTTTGGAGTGGTTACGGCCAACAGTAACCGCTCAATTATAAATTAAAGGCGACTTTTGCTGGCAACCTCTCGCCGATCCTTTCAACGTCCTCAGGGACGCTGCCGTATCAAAATTAACACGGAAAAGCATTCGAGATCTCGCAAAAGTTTTTAATATAAGGACACGCGCTTCCACATTAATCTTGTTACAAACACATACAGCGCTGCCCCGCCCCCTTCTCCTCTCCGCTGTCTGTCAGACCATGGCAGAAAGCTACATGCACCACACAGCAGGCAGAAGGCGCCCATTACCCCACAAGTGGAGTAGTGCGGTAGGCGCTGCTGCGGCGATGGGGGGAGGGGGGCGGTCATGCCGCCCTAGATGAGAAGCCGCCCTGGGCGGCTGCCCATATCGCCCATATCAGAAACCGCCACTGCTGATGACGTTTCACAAGTCCAGGAAGAACACAGCCAAGGACTTTTATTGTGAAAAGAAACAGGAAAAGCCATTTTCGCACATGCGTACAGATTCGGGATGCGAAAGTGAGGGACAGGTTTAAAATGTTTCCTTTCGATAGAGATCGATCCTGATCAAACTTGGATCATCTTCAGTCTACAGTCTCCACCTCCATGTTCTTCCTCATTGGCTGGAAACGTTGTGGACTTTGCCACATTTACAGGTCAGTTGTGTAAACGTTTAACGTGTTTTTGCGGACGTAAAAAGTTTTGAGTCGCAGCTTCAGTACGTTTCAGAAACGCTGCGATGCGTTCACTGACGCAGCGGAGTGTGGCTCAGGGATTTGGGACTGCTGTGAGGGAACGGCAGAGGAGACAAAACTGAAGTCTGAAATAAACTTTGAAGCTGTTGTTGGACCAGAATGTAGCTGTGAGAAGCTCTAATATCTGACCCATATGTCAGCTTTGCGATTATCCGACGGTTCAGGAGAAGCAAAGAAAGGCACGCTGGCGGAAACCGAAATCTCTCAGATGTCACGTTTGCGCACAACTGCGCGGCTTCTTTGTCCACCGCAGGTGTCCCGCATTGACCCAGTTTGATGGGCTCTGTAGTTCTGAATAACAGTTTCCTAAAATCTGGCTCTTATTCAGCAGCTCTGATGAAGACTGAAGGTTATCTCTGCCGTCGAACTGCACATGCGCAGTGACTCACCTGTCCTGGTCCCAGGCCAAAGCAGGAAATGAGGAGTTAACACAAAGTTAAACTTGATGCAGATTTCGTGATTTGTGGTGGCAACTGTTACAGTTAAAACGAGATGCTGCCAAGGATGAAACCGGTTCCACAGGGATTTTTTTTGTTTGTTTGTTTTTTCGTATCACACGTGGGAGAAGTGAAAGCACGCAGCACATGTGAGTCTAGAAGAAATGTGCGTCTCAAAAAGAGACGTCCCAGATTATATGGATGCATTTCTACTAATTTCAGCCAAAGTTACAGCCGTGTAAATAATGCTTAGGTGCATATTCTGGACCTGCCTGCAGATCATCCGGTGATGGCAAAAACTGTGGAGATCTACAAGATTGGATCGGTTGATTGTATTACTGTGGCCGTATTTAATGAGTTAATTTAAAATTATTATTATTAAAATGATTTATGGCTATGTGTTTGATAGGTAGTTTGAATACATGGATTTAATATGGTCACCTTGTTACCAAGTGATTTATTTTGTTTTTCAGAAAACACAAAAAACTGAACTAAATATTGAAAATGTTCATTAATAATTCTACTCAAAAAGGTTATGACAGTAGATGACATTCTATTACAATGACTGTCAATTTTGTAATATAAGAGGACAATTTTTTTTTTATCATGCTTTTGTGACTTAAGCAATTTTAAATATTCAGCTCTGTCAACATGAAGCATAACTAACTACATAAACATAATTATGAGGGGGGGGGGCTCTTCTTTGCTGGGTTCTTGGCTGATGCGGCAAATTTTCAAAGAGGTGATGGCACCCAACAGGAATGACATGTTTCATAGTCCAGAGATCCTGGAGCGTTCTCGCCTTGATGGGCGGAGCATTTGGAAACATTCCTGTCCATGCTATTGGCTCATTTGGCACCTTTGTCCTCTGTGGCAGTGCTTCCCACTCAGAGGCCTCCGTGATGGACAGCTTCAAATGGATTTTGCCTTCACTGCTGAACTGAAGAGCCTCCAAATCATGCAGTTGGATCTCCAACCTCCTTGCCTTGTGTGGTGTTAATGAAGTAAGCTGCATTCAGGAACTCATCCTGTTTAAGCACTTTCACATGGATTTATTGCTGTAGTTAGGCTGCCTTCATTTTGTCTTCATGGTGGCAGCTGTGACTCAGGATGTAGAGCAGGTCCTCTACTAATCAGAAGGCTGGTGGTTCGATTCCTGCCTGCTCCACTCTGTATGCCAAAGTATCCTTGGGCAAGATACTGAACCCCAAGTTGCTCTCCAGTGCAATCATTGGAGTATGAATGTGTGAATGTTATAGTCAGCACTTAGCTGTAGACCAGGGGTCAGCAACCTTTAACACTCAAAGACCCATTGCGACCCGGTTTCCACAGAAAAGAAAACACTGAGAGCCGCAAATACTACTGGAAGCTGGTAGTCACTACCAGCTTTTGCGAGTGACGCATATATTGAGAGATGAAAAATAATAAAATTATTTTATTTAAATATTTCAAGGTCACAATTTTGAACTACAACAAAAACCGATCTAACAAAATGTGTCCCTCCAGCTGTTTCCTGGTTGCTCCACCTGACTTCAACGTCTCAGTAATGACTCTGCCTCTTTCTGCTGCAGACAGACTGTGAAACAGCTGCTGCTGTTTTTGCTGAAAAACTGGGGGCTGCAGGAGCTTAATGCTGTAATGCTTTTTATTCACAAGCATTCTCCTAAATACGTTTCTACTGCAGGTCTATTTTTAGTCGCTAATCAGGGAACAAAGCATAAAAAACATTTTGACGGAGCCCCTCAGTACAGGGAGGCTCTCTGCAGTACGATTGCTAAAGCTAATGACAGCCTCCTCTAGCAAACTGGCAGTGACGTGAGGTTTGTGAATATTTAATGTGAGGTCAAAGTTTTTTGTGTGTGTGTGTGTGTGTGAGGGGGTCTCTCTTTTTAAATGAATTAAAAAAAATAAACATGTATTATCTAACCTTTGTTTGAAGATGCGCCCATCCTTCTCCCTATCCTGCACTGCTGCAGCACTGCCCCCCCATCGGTGTGGTGCGCTTACTTTCTGCCTCCCCCCGTGTATTTTCAATGCACATTTATGACCCATTATAAAGAATAAACATGTCGCACACATTCATTCAGTATATTAGACAGACTGTGGAACATCAGCATGTGCAGCACAGGTGTAACCCAACATGTAACGCAGCTCAAAAAAATAAAGGGAACGCTCAAATAACACATCCTAGATCTGAATGAATGAAATATTCTCATTGAATACTTTGTTCTGTACAAAGTTGAATGTGCTGACAACAAAATCACACAAAAATCATCAATGGAAATCAAATTTATTAACCAATGGAGGCCTGGATTTGGATTCACACAAAATGAAAGTGGAAAAACACACTACAGGCTGATCCAACTTTGATGTAATGTCTTTAAAACAAGTCAAAATGAGGCTCAGTATTGTGTGGCCTCCACGTACCTGTATGACCTCCCTACAATGCCTGGGCATGCTCCTGATGAGGTGGCGGATGGTCTCCTGAAGGATCTCCTGCCAGACCTGGACTAAAGCATCCGCCAACTCCTGGACAGTCTGTGGTGCAACGTGACGTTGGTGGATGGAGCGAGACATGATGTCCCAGATGTGCTCAATCGGATTCAGGTCTGGGGAACGGGCGGGCCAGTCCATAGCTTCAATGCCTTCATCTTGCAGGAACTGCTGACACTCTCCAGGCACATGAGGTCTAGCATTGTCCTACATTAGGAGGAACCCAGGGCCAACTGCACCAGCATATGGTCTCACAAGGGGTCTGAGGATCTCATCTCGGTACCTAATGGCAGGCATGCTACCTCTGGCGAGCACATGGAGGGCTGTGCGGCCCTCCAAAGAAACGCCACCCCACACCATTACTGACCCACTGCCAAACCGGTCATGCTGAAGGATGTTGCAGGCAGCAGATCGCTCTCCACGGCGTCTCCAGACTCTGTCACGTCTGTCACATGTGCTCAGTGTGAATCTGCTTTCATCTGTGAAGAGCACAGGGCTCCAGTGGCGAATTTGCCAATCCTGGTATTCTCTGGCAAATGCCAAGTGTCCTGCACGGTGTTGGGCTGTGAGCGCAACCCCCATCTGTGGACGTCGGGCCCTCATACCATCCTCATGGAGTCGGTTTCTAACCGTTTGTGCAGACACATGCACATTTGTGGCCTGCTGGAGGTCATTTTGCAGGGCTCTGGGAGTGCTCCTCCTGTTCCTCCTTGCACATGGCGGAGGTAGCAGTCCTGCTGCTGGGTTGTTGCCCTCCTACGGCCTCCTCCACCTCTCTTGGTGTACTGGCCTGTCTCCTGGTAGCGCCTCCATCCTCTGGACACTACACTGACAGACACAGCAAACCTTCTTGCCACAGCTCACATTGATGCGCCATCCTGGATGAGCTGCACTACCTGAGCCACTTGTGTGGGTTGTAGAGTCTGTCTCATGCTACCACGAGTGTGAAAGCACCACCAACATTCAAAAGTGACCAAAACATCAGCCAGAAAGCATAGGTACTGAGAAGTGGTCTGTGGTCCCCACCTGCAGAACCACTCCTTTTTGAGTGTGTCTTGCTAATTGCCAATAATTTCCACCTGTTGTCTATTCCATTTGCACAACAGCATGTGAAACTGATTGTCAATCAGTGTTGCTTCCTAAGTGGACAGTTTGATTTCACAGAAGTTTGATTTACTTGGAGTTAAATTGTGTTGTTTAAGTGTTCCCTTTATTTTTTTGAGCAGTGTAATTTAGTTTTAGTCATAATTTAGTCACATGAATAGTTTCAGTCGAATTATCGTAAGAATATAGTCGAATAAATCTACAGTGGATTTAGTCGTCTAAAATATAAAGGGTGTAAAATGTAAATGCTTTTTCTTAATTTCCTTTTAATTAGTCATTATACACGCACAAATTAAACATTTATTTAAAGTTATGGAATATTATTAATAATATTAACATTAGTGTTTCACCTGCTTCCCACACACCTGATCATTAACACCACCTTACTGAGATAATCCAGCGTTTTACAGCAGGACGCTCTGAAAGGTACAGGGCAGTGTTCAGGACTAAGATTATAAATAATCCACCGCGGTGTGGAGATTTTCTCTAAACACAAACTGGGAAAAACACTTTACCCTGCATGACATTAAAATGCTGACCTTTGCATGGAGATCTGGGTGACTGGTTTGCAGATGTTTAAGATTTGTCGTGTTTTTACCCGAGATAGTCGCCCCACATGGTTTACACATCGTTTTGTTTGTCACAACGTCAAAGGACAAATGTGTCCATACATCGGCTCTTCTCTTTCTCCCTGCTGACATTGGTTACATAACTTTGGTCATTAGTTCTATCAGAAGTAACGACCAATCACAGGCTAGTTTGGTCTTCCCGGGTTTAGAGCAAATTTGTGCAACTGTGCGTTTGATTGGATGTTTTCCTAACTTTTCCCGCCCTGTCACAAAATTAAATCAGTTCTGATTGGATTTCGTCCCCACCAAGCATTTTTGTCTCATTTTCATTTGTTGGTGAAAGTATCAATTAATTTCATTATCGTTTTTATCCTTTTAGGTAGTTTTAATTTAATTATCATCTCATTTTCGTCATGAAAAAAGGGTCGTTGACAAAAACTATGATGAAAATATTTCATCAACTAAATTAACACTGCTGTTGAGGTCACCTGAACAAAGGCGTGAGCGGGAGTTGAGACACCTGGGGAGGGAGCTCAGGATCAGACTGTAAACAGAGGAAAGGTGGTGACGTAATCCACCTCTCTGCTCAGTGATGGTTGTTCACAGTGATGCTTCTTTTACTCCTCAGTCACATATGGGATCATCCTGAAAAACTGTCATTGCCTTGTGCTCACTTGTATTAAGCTACATCAGGAATGACTGCGCATGCGTGCACCGTAAATGTGCACAAGCTGCCTCTAGACACTGCACAGCAGGTGTACTACAATACCAGGCAGGTTATGTTATAATTACTAATATTGTGTTCAATTTTGTGAGATATTTGTCAAATATAAACACAAAAGTTTAATGTAATTTTTGTTATACACAATTTCTAGTTATCAGAGTACAATACAGTTTTCTAATTTCTCATGTAACATAAAAAGAGGCAAAACCTGTGGAGGAAATACTGTAACAGTCACATATTCTGGAGCCTTCATAGATTAAACTTTTGTTCTGACTAAAAAACCTGAATAAAAGATTCATGGCTATGCAATATTCATAGCTCAGTCTATGTTATAGTAAATATCATCAGTTAACAAAAGGGGATGAGACCAGAATCATGGAAATAACATCAGTGGCTATGTCTTAGCCACTGATGTTAGCCACTGTCTTATTGAAGAGCTTGTAAAACAGCCTAAATCACAGTCTTGATAAAGGCTGTTATATTAAATGTGTAAAACTGCAGGATCTGTTCTGCTGAGGAGGCAGGTGAGTTCACCAGCATCACGAGGAAGTGATTTAGGCCAAAAAAATCAGTTTTCCCAAAAAATGACGGGCCATCATTTTTAACAAGGTGATGATATTAACAATTGTTGTAATGTTGCTTTGTTACCACAGGATAGCGCATTTAGACTGCTTTTAACATGACTATTATGATGAGCTCAAATAAGGGAAACCTGCAGAGACCACACTGTGCTTTTTTACAGCTGCAGAGTCAGTTTCAGCTAATCATGCATGAAACCTCCCAGTGTAATAATCACAAACTGTTATATAATTTAAAAAGAATGAGAGGAGGGCTCAGAGAAGAAGACTGATCAGCAGAAAAATAATTAATGGTGAAAAAAGAGCAGAGTTTGTGGTTTTTGTGTTGTAAATTGATTTTTTCCCCTTTTTTTTAACTTAAATTAAGCAGTTACAGCTTTTCATTATAATGAATTAGTGAGTGTTAAATGAATAATGATTATTTGAACACAGATAGAATCATGAAGATGTGCCTGGTATCCAAATGTAGGTAAAAGAAAAAAAAAAAGTCATTTCTTATGTTATCATGTGTTCTAGCAGCCATCTAGCCCCCATGGTGATATGAACTTTCAAAGTTTACCCAGAATGCACTTTAAGTATCTCCAGTGAATGATCATAAAACTGATCAAACTTCTTTCTGTGTTACAGGCACACAATTGGTGCAATTTAATGAAGCTATGATATCACATTGATGCTCAAAGCATGTTAAAGAAGACATTGTTGACACCAAATGCAAGATTTTGTGGGTAGGTTGTGACACTTGGAGTCGGTGAAAACTTAATCTTTAACAGAGTTGAAGGTGTTTGTCGGGTTGGAAGATTTCATGTGGATATTGGTTTGAGGACTCAAAAATGCTGGCATAAATAAGACCAGCTAAAACTAATGTTGTTAAACATTAATAAACAAAAAAATCATTTTAAATTAAAAGTGAATTCAGATACTTTTCTTTAGATAAAGTTTCCAATCTCGGTGCAGAAATAAACTGAGATGCAATATTTGAATATAATGCATTATAGTGTAACTGAAGATGAGAGCATACAGCAAACTGACTCCCATATCCCATATTGCCATTGTCGTTTCCAAAAAGTGACAAGTTTACGTTTACACGGAGACATTTCAGAAACATCTCCATTTACAAACACAAGACACTGAAACCGCTGTAGTTCCTATTGCCAGACCACAAGTTGGTGGTGTACATATAGGAGCCGCATGTGCGAGTGCTCCAGTAACACTGTGGGAAATCTTGGAGTAATTTTTGAGCAGGATATTTTCTTCAATGCACATATTAAATTAATATGTAGGACTGCTCTTTTGCATCCATCCATCCATTCTCTTCTGCTTATCCTGTTCAGGGTCGTGGGGGGACTGGAACATATCCCAGCTATCATAGGGCGAGAGGCAGGTTTCACCCTGTATATGCTGGGCCGAGGTGGAATCAAACCCAGGCCTTCTAGATGTTATTCTGTGAGGCAGCAGTGCTAACCACCACATCACTGTGCTGCCCACTCTTTTACATTTGTCCAGTATTTCTAATATTAGAAACATCCTTTCTCAGAGTGATGCTGAAAAGCTAATTCATGCATTTATTACTTCTAGGCTGGACTATTGTAATTCATTATTATCAGGCTGTCCTAAAAGCTCCCTGAAAAGCCTTCAGCTGATCCAAAATGCTGCAGCTAGAGTACTGACAGGGACTAGAAAGAGAGAGCAGATTTCTCCCATATTGGCTTCTCTTCATTGGCTCCCTGTTCCTCTTCCCACTGTCACCAAGTGCTGCTCATAGGGGTCATTTTGACTGTTGGGTTTTCTCTGTCATTATTGTAGGGTCTTTACCTTACAATATAAAGCACCTTGAGGTGACTCTTTGTAGTGATTTGGTGCTTTATATATAAAATTGAGTTGAATTTAATTACTGTCACAGCTGTTCTCCAGAGTTTAGAAAGAGTCTGGATAACTTTGAAGATTTTAATACAGCTATACAATTTGAATATTGAATTTTTCTGTTATTGCTGTTGAGGTTCTGTGATTAGTACTGAATTTATCTTGATTATCAAGTTGAAATGATTCTTTATTTTTAATCTGACAACACAGGTAAAAGTCAAGAAGTCAAAATAATTAACAACGTGCTATTCTTTGCTGCTTCAGGTGAAATTCTGACTGCTTCCAGAAAGGAGTTCACCTCTGTGTAAACTACATGGATCAGTGTGAGGACAGAGAGGAGGGAGTCCCTCCCTCTAAAACCACTCTGTGTGGGGAACATGAGAGCCAGACCAAAGCTCAGAGGTGAGATGACCATCTCTAACTGTCCATGACTCTTCTCCATGTCACAGCTCAGCACTCACATCACTGCTGCATCATTATTCACAGGAAAAGACGAGGAACTAAACGTAAACCTGAACCTGGACCTGAACCCAGCTGTGTGTCCTTAAAGAGTGACCGGTCTAAAAGTCCACCCATTGGATTTAAAGTTCAGCGTGCATCTGCTGCAGAGAGGTGAGCTGTTCGTAGCATGAACTCTGTGTCTGTTAAGAGTGACTGGTCAAAGGCTTGTAGTATTGAGTTTAATGAAGGACGACATTCTCCTGCAGACAGGTAATCTGTGTCTCAACATTGTTACTGACTCAGATTCTGCATCAAATAATAATCAATAATAATCAAATCATAATCAAAACCCAGACAAATTTTTAATTAATATGAAACTCTGACTCTTAGCCTTGTCCACCCTAAGGGGAAAATTTTGTTTTATTTTTTGCAATTGATCATCCACCTGGTCTTATCCTCCCAAGATCCAGGCCATTGACTGTTGTCCTCTGTAGTGGACATTAACATTTTCATGCACAACTTTTAATTTTTTCAAGAAACTCAGTTATATCCTGTTGTACTCTAACCAGGACATCCTGGGCTTTCTGGAAATATGTACAAGATTTTGCACAATCCACTAGGACTGGCTACGTGCTGGCTGGGGACTGTTTCCCTCATGGTGTGCAGTCCATCAGATCAGCCCTCTTAGGCCACAGCTAGGATATCCATGCAATTTCTGCAGTCCAATCTGCGAACAAGCAAATCTGCAGAAACCCTGTGTGGTATGGTGGCAGCGATTCAGGCAGTTCACGATGGTCGCTCAGCACTCAATCTGGATCTATCAATCTCTGATTTCCCTGTTTCTTAACCCTTTGACACCGAATGTGTCCATTGTGACACGGCATACTTCAAAAGTGCCGCTGTTCGCGGACTTCCGGCGACAAATACCCTATTACCCCTATATGGCGGTGACGTGCAATTTCTGGGCTTTCAGGAACCATTTGCATTTTTTCGATAGGACAAATGCTTGCGGAGTTACGGTAATACGCCAGCGGATCAACGTTCCTTTGATCAGCCGACTCCGAGCTGATACGCTACGTCTCAATCAGCTGTTTGTCCCTATTGAGGGCAAGTAACGGGCGCTTCAGCAGCGATCGCTCATCGTTAAAGGGTTAAAGGCTTACAGTTCACATGTCTGGACTCTTGGTTCCCCCATGAAACCCCCATAATCTTTGGCACTCTTCAGGATCCCCCCTTAATCTCCTCAACGATGCTAATTTTAAATGCGTTTCCCTTAAAACAGCTTTTCTGAAAGCTGCTTCTTCTTTCTTTAATTCTTCATAAGGTTTGCCCAGAGGTTTCACAGCAATTGCTCCAGGTTTTTTGCCAGAAGGATCAGGGGCATCCTTTGGCCTAACCATGCATTTTCTACCAAAGGCTCTATCCAAGTCCTCCTTTCCTAGTTTGCGCCAACTTTGAGGTCTTGGGCAGACCCAAACAGTCAAAGCTCAGGCTGTCCCATGGGGCTGTGGTGGCCATTCACCAAGGGTATACATTTTTGGGAACTCTCTTCCCATCCTGAGTATGGTGCCACTCATTACAAGGTGTGGCCACTTCATGGGCCTTGTTAAGGGCCATTTGTGCTGCTGCAACATGGTTATGCACTGGAAAACCTAACAGTATATTTTAATAAAAGAAGTAAGTTCATTTAACTTAATCCCATGAAAAAGCTGGAGCCAGCAGGTAACGAGACTATGCTGTAGTAACGCGAGACTTCAACTCGAATCCCGGCAGTATCGAGCAAGGTAGTGAGACAGTGATTGTTAAAGATTTTAGTGATCAATTTTCTTAGCCAGCTTAGTTATAGACAACTTTAAAGGCTATAAAATTTATATTAGCTAGATAGTCACTAACTGAAGTGCACTGGAGGACGGCAAAGAGGACCTGGACAGTCTGCAGATTTATATTGACGGATGTTTCGAGCAAGTTGTCATGGGTAAACAAGACAAGATGCTGACTCCCTCCGGCAACAAAGGAGCTCCATCCACCAAGAGGAGTCGCCCTGAAGATTCCCCAGAGGCCGGTTCTTCACATTCCAGCGATGTGGTGGATAATTTGGAGTCCATAGACAAGAAACTGTCCAGTTTTGACACTCGCCTTTCCATTCTAGAAATTCTCCATAAGGAGTTTCAGGCTCTCCGCGAGTCTGTAGAGTTTAGCCAGCAGCAGGTGGAAAAGCTTGCTGCGGAAAACGCCGTCCTCAGAGAGTTGGTGAATTCCCTCACCGACGGAATGACCCGGCTCTTCGAGGGAAATAAGAAGATAAAAGAAACTGTCATCGGGCTCCAGGCCCGCACCATGAGAGACAACCTCGTGTTTTTGGGAATACTGAAGGCTGAAGAAGACCTGGAGACAACAGTGAAAGAATTTATTCAAACCTACCTGAAGCTCCCGGAGGACACTGAAGACCATCACCTTTGATCGTGTTCACCGCATAGGACCCAAGCAACCCGGAGGACACAGACCGAGACCGATCGTGGACAAATTTGAGCGTTTCAAACAAAAGGAGCTGGTGAAGAGCCGCGGCCGGGAGCTGAAAGGAACGGACTTTAGCGTTAACCCAGGTTTCCCAAGGAGATCCTGGAGCGACGCAGGGTCCTGTTCCCGATCCGGAAAAAACACATCCAAGGAGGCTCCCGAGCTGTCATCGCGGTGGATAAACTTTACATGAACGGACAGCTGTACCGCGACTAGGAAACCACGCCATGGCTGTACTGATCTAACAGGTCACAACAACGCCTTTTTCTGTAACTCTTCATTACTTCTTTTTTTCAGGTTCATTAGACATGTCCGTATATGATAATTAATGCCGGTTCAGTCAGCATAGTGCACTGTTTTGTTAAGAAGTTGAGTTTTTGATCCCTAATAAACCTATGTTCCCTAATAAACCTACTCTTCCTTGGTTTAAGTCACTAGATTCAAACATCTCAAAATTTTTATGGAAAAACAAACCGTCAAGAATAAGCTTAAAAACTTTACAAAAGCCAAAACACAGTGGAGGTCTAGAATTACCAAACTTTTATTACTATTTCTTAAGCAGTAGATTGCAGTATATTTCAAAGTGGATCAAATCCAATTCATTAGACAACCCATGGCTGGATCTAGAACAGGCGTTTTGTGGAAAAATAAAAATCTCAGATTTACCTTTCATTAGTTCCAGTATTAAACATCATAACTGCTATAAAGTCCTTAGTATAAATACCTCTCTGACAGCCTGGTGGGAATTTTTAAAAATAACTAAGTCTTCACTCATCCCCTGTAAACTAACACCCATTTGGAACAATCCAGATATTTGTCAGAAAAAGAAAATGCTGAATTTTCCGTTATGGCGTGATAAGGGTATAAATAACTTAGAACATATTATCCAAGATGGAAATTTTATCACGTTCCAAGAACTTATATCAAAATATAGAATTGGCAACGGTAGATTTCTGGAATATCAACAAGTTAAGTCCGTCCTACAGGGAAGATTTAACCTTAATCAATTGAATCTAGAAATGCCTACTTGGGTAACAGAATTTCTTAACCTCTGTACCCCAAAATTGTTATCAAAATTATATAAATTATTAATAAAAACTGATGATTCAGTTTCCCTCCCAATTACAAAATGGGAGCGTGATCTTTCTGTCAACCTGGATCAAAATTTATGGACAGAAATATGTTTAAATATCTTCAAAATGACTAAAAGACCCCAAATACAACTTGTACAATATAAGATTCTCCATAGAACATACTACACTGGACAAAGGATGTTCCAAATGGGCCTTACACACTCAAACATATGCACCCACTGTACAAGCAATTCAGAGGATAATCATCTACACGCTCTGTGGTCTTGTGTACCAGTTCAGAGATTTTGGCAGAGGATTTGTGAAGATCTATCCACATGGTTTAGCTGTCATATCCCAACTTCCCCCAGACTATGCATCTTAGGTGATGTCAGTGAATTAATTATGGAGTTAAATATATCACACATAGTTCTTACTGCCTTGTGCATCGCTAAGAAGATGATCCTCATGAACTGGAAGACAAAAAATAAACTATGTATTACTCAGTACAGAAATTTATTAGTAGATCATGTTAGTTTAGAGAGAATGTCTGCTTCTTCTAAAAACAAATTGGAGGAATTTGACTCTCTTTGGTTCCCACTGCTCAGCTCCATTACTTAGTGGGGGTGGTGGGCTGCGGGCTCTGCTCCTGATGTGCTTTGTGGGGGGGTGGGGGGGGACTCCGGGGGCCTGGGTAGCTGGTAGCCTCCTGAGGCTGGGGTCCTGGGGCGACCTTCTGGTGATGTCTGTGTGCCTGTCCTGGTTGATGGTGGTGGGGGCTTGGATGGTGCTGCCTTCGGTCCTGGGGTGTGGGCGGGGTGCTTGGGGGGGTGGTGCCGGCCCTCGGTCGGTGGGCTGGTCTTCCCTGTATGGCTTGGGGGCGGGGGTCTGGGGCCCCCCCTGGCGCGGGGGGGGCCTCTGCTGTCCCGGCCGCGCCGCCGGGTGGGGTGGGTTGGCCTGACGTCGGGATGTCCGGTCTACGCTTTTGGGGCCCTGGGGTGCCTGCATTGCAGGGGGGTGGGGTGGGGGATGGGGCCGCGGTGGGGTGGTTGGGGGGGACTGGGCACTGCATTTCCATGCCCAGGCCAGTATGTCCTGTCGCCTGTTTGTGTCTATTGTTGAGTGAATGGGCATCTAGGAGGAGCGGGCCGCCCTCTGCGGTGGGGGCGAGGGCGCCAACCTCGGGTGCTGCAGTGCTCCGGGATGCTGTCACCGCGGCCCCGGGCTCACCTCCCCCTGCCCTGTGCTGGGGTGTGGGAGGTCGGGGTGCCTATTGAGCCAGCGGACAGCTGGCTCTCTTCTTCCAGGATTCTTCCTGGTCATATGCCCCCCCCCCTCCCCCTCCCCATACACAAACACACACACACACAGAATACACATCACTCACAGATGTAGGATGGAGAGGCCACGTGGAGAGCTGCACCACCACTTGCCTCTCCGTTTTAATTGCACTTTAGTCATTATAACTCACAACACATACACACTTACAACCTGATACACATAGGACCTTTGGGGCAGGCATGTTACTCAGAGGTTGATGAGATGGGCCGCTGAGGTGGCCCCACTCGGATCCTCGTCACTGTCTGTCTCCAAATTTTATTTGCACTTTAGACATGGAGGGTTTTGGGGGGGCAGTGTGGGCAGGCACTGACGACCAACAGTTGGCGCTTGTGGCATAACTGTCCCCTCAATTTTAACTGCACCCTATACACCTCATTCACTCACAAACATTAACACATAGACCTACAAGTTGGGGAGGAGGAGGGGTGGATGGGTCATCTTACACCCCGATTTCTTGCGTCTCGCCCGGGGTAGGGGTCGGGCGGTTCCTTGGGGACTGGGCTGGTGGCGTCCTGGGGTCGCTGTTGGCCCTGGGGGGGTTTCCACTTGCCCCGCCTTCAGAGGGGGGGTAGCTATGGATGAATGTGTGTCTTTGTGTATTTGTCACCGTCTCCGTGAGTATGGGTGGGTGAGTGAATGTGTATGTATGGCATATCTGTGTGTGGGTAAGTATGTATGGGCATGTATGAGTATCTGTGTATAAATGTGTACACGGGTGTCTGGGTGTGTTTGTATGTATGGCTGGACCTGGGTCTGGGCCTTGTGCCTTGCCTCCTGGCCGCTCCTTGCTGGTTGCCTCCTCCCCCCTACCCCCCTGGGATGGGGGTACCTCGGGGTTCCTGGGTGGGGCTGGGTGTTCTGGCGTGGGTGCTGGCCTGCCCCCCTTGGGGGTGCGGTGCGGGGCTGCGTTGGCTTCTTCGGCGTGGGGGGGGGCTCTGTGGAGGGTCGGGCGGTCCTTGGGTGCCGTGGGCCCGGGAGCCCTGCCGCCGGCCAGTGCAGGGGGCTGGCCGCTGGGGGGGGGCTGGCTTCTCATCGCCTTGGGTTCCCTGGAGCCCTCGCTCCTCGACTGGGGGGGCTCCGTCTGAGACCACCCTCTCCCGTCTGCTGGGGTGGGTGTGCGGTTGTCTTTGGACTGAGTGGCCGGGGGTCTTCCTGGCTCGTGGTGGGCTGCGGGTGGCCTGGGGTTCCGGGGGCTTTCCGTACCTGCCTCTGGCTTCTGATGGGTGGAGCTGCAGCGTTTTGCCCTCATTGGTAAGTACGTTCCATGACACAGACACAAACATGACACAGACACAAACGCCCACTCAATCACAACTCAACAAAATTGTTGGTGTGCGTAACATGCTTTGTTAGTTTTGTTTTTCACACACAAATTTATTTTTGCAAGTATTGATAGTATTTTTTTATATGTTAAAGTGATGAAGTATCTGATTAATAGACTTGTGCTCTTTCCCCTTTTTTTTTTTTGCTCCCTTTCTCTCTCCCTTTTTCTTCTCTTTATTTTCCTCTTCTTCAGCCTATCAGCTCTGGCTGTTACATAGTATGTGGAAAAATAACTCAGATAAATAAAATAAAGGGTTAAAACATCAACAAGAAGAGCCTATTGAGAACCTATAGAGCTCATCTTGAAATAGCAAATATGTTTGGCACAACAACGCATTCAGATCACAGTTCTGCTTGCAAGATCTACCAGACATGACAGGCTTTAAAAAAAAAAAAAAAAAAAAGAGGTTGAGTTTTTTTGTGCTTGTTTGTCACTTTGGAGCGGTTCGTTGGTGTTTGCACCGTTTCATTTCTTTCTCACTTTACACTCCTTTTCTCTTCTCTTTCTGCACCCAGCATGTTTGCCACACGGATATACAGCACACACACCGTCATACAGGATACACAGTCATGCAGTACGCACAGTCATGCAGGACGCGCACACAGACAAGGTCAAACAGGATACATGCGAGAGCGCGCGCACACACAACACACACATCTTTAGTGAAAACACAACACCTCCCCAGTTAATTCAAACATGAGCACACTCAGGTTTGTCTCATGGAATGTACGCGGAGTTGGTTTTAGGGAAAAGAGAATGAAAATTATTAATCAGTTAAATGATTTACAGGCTGATGTTGTGTTTCTACAGGAGACACGTGTCCAGAACATCTGCGCACTCTCTCCTCTCCACAGTTCCCTCACACATACTCAGCCTGCTACAACTCCAGACAAAGAGGTGTAGCTATATTGATTAACAATAAGATAAATTTCACTATTAGAAATACTACATCAGACCATACCATACCATCTTTATTTATAAAGCACTTTAAAACAACCACAGCTGACACAAAGTGCTGTACATTAAAACACAAATAAATAACAATTTAATAACTCTTTCAGGTTAAAAAAAAAAAAAAAAAAAAAAAAAGAAACAGTTTAAAACTAGATCCCGCTGGAGTTAAAAGCCAAGGAAAAAAGATGGGTTTTAAGACGAACTTTAAAAGTGGACAGTGAAGGGGCCGCTCTAACCTGCAAAGGCAAGTCATTCCATAACTTAGGACCAACAACAGAGAAAGCCCTGTCCCCTCTCCGCTTCCTTCTTGATCTTGGTACCTCCAAGAGCAGCTGGTCTGCTGACCTGAGAGACCGGCAAGGTATGTAGGGGTGAAGAAGCTCAGAGAGGTAAGGCGGGGCAAGATTGTGCAAAGATTTAAAAACAAACATAAGAATCTTAAAATGAATCCTAAAATGTACAGGCAACCAGTGAAGTGAGGCCAGGACAGAGGTCATGTGCTCTCTCTTTTGAGTTCCCATCAAAAGTCGTGCAGCAGCATTTTGAACCAGCTGCAGACGTGAGAGTAGCGACTGACTGACTCCAAAATAAAGTGAATTACAGTAATCCAGTCGAGATAAAATAAAAGCATGGATCACTGTTTCAAAATGCTGCCTAGATAGAAATGCTTTTACTGATACCAATTGCTTCAAATGATAAAAACTGGACTTAACCACAGCTCTGATTTGGCTGTCCAATTTAAAATCACTGTCCACCTTAAAACCAAGATCAGTAATAATGGGTTTAAAATATACCTCCAAGGGTCCCAGGTCAACAGAGGAGGACTCACAGGAGCCACTGGGTCCAAACACCATTACCTCTGTTTTCTTTTCATTAAAATTTAAAAAGTTCAAGGCCAACCAAGCTTTAATATCACCTAGACATGCCAGGAGATGTTTTATGGAATGGATATCCTTCTTCTTCAAGGGCAAATAAATTTGACAATCGTCAGCATAACAATGAAATGAGATTCCATGTTTTCTGAGGATAGAACCCAGAGGCAGTAAATACAGTGAGAAAAGCAGTGGGCCCAGAATTGAGCCCTGCGGTACACCACATGGCAGAGAAGCAGCAGATGATTCAGCATCAAGAATGCTCACAGAAAAAGTTCTCTCTGCCAGGTAAGAACTGAACCATTTAAGAACAGTGCCACCAATGCCTACTAAGTGGTGTAAACGAGATATTAAAATGCTGTGATCTACTGTATCAAAGGCAGCAGTTAGGTCAAGTAAAACCAGAACAACATGGTTCCCAGAATCACATGCAAGAAGGATGTCGTTAAAAACCCTTAATAAAGCAGATTCTGTGCTATGAAGGGTTTTAAAACCTGACTGAAAAACCTCCAGGGTGCTATTCTCATCTAAAAACTGTTTCAGCTGACAGTACACAATTTTTTCTAAAACCTTAGAAAGAAAAGGCAGCTTGGAAATAGGCCGATAATTAGCCAGCACAGCAGGATCAAGACCAGGTTTCTTAAGCAGTGGCTGGACTACTGCATGTTTAAAAATAGCAGGGACCACACCTGAGGACAGACTGCTATTTATAATGGTAAGAACAGGCTGCCCTATACTAGATAAAATTTCTTTAAAAAATCGTGGAGGGACAGGATCATGGGGGGAACCTGATGGCTTAATATGGCCGACCACATCCTCTAAAAGTGAGAGAGTCACAGACTCAAACTGAGTGAAAACAGCAGAGCAAGGGACTGAAACAGAGGGGTCAGAACCAGGAGCTGTGATAAGAGCCCTGGTACTAGCAACCTTTTCAATAAAAAAACGCAGAAAATTATTGCACGTATCAGGAGAAGCTTCCAAACAGGCATTCTGGGGAGCATTAAGCACAGAGTTAATAGTGTTAAACAAAACCCGTGGGTTATGGCTGTTGGAGGAAATAATTTTTGCAAAGTATTCCCTTTTTGCCTCTTTAACCGTGCTCTGGTAGTGACGCCAGCAGTCTTTTAAAATTTGAAGAGTCACCTGCAGTTTATCTTTTTTCCACTTTCGTTCAGCTCGGCGACATTCCCTCCTCACAGCACGAGTTCTGTCATTAAACCACGGCTCAGGTTTAGTCTTTGGCTGCCTGGTTTTTAATGGAGCCACCGAGTCCAGGATGGTTTGACAGGAAGAGTAGAACCAAGAAATAAGCTCTTCTGTATCAGAGGAGAGAAAGTCAAACGAACCACAGAGGTGAAAAAAAGCAGTAGAAAACTGAGCGGCAGTGGACGGGTTAATAACCCGACAGCGCCGAACAGGAGCGCGAGTTTTAACTGCAGTACGTGTCAAACTAGCAGTGAATAACACAGGCAGATGATCCGAGAATACAGAGTCACAGATTTCCAGGTTAGTCACAGGCAGACCGCAGGAAAGAACCAGGTCCAGTGTGTGTCCGTGCTCATGTGTAGGGCCGGGTACGGCCTGTACCAGGTTAAAAGAGTCAAGAAGGCTTAAAAAGTCCTTTACCAGTGGCTTATCAGGACAACACACATGTATATTAAAATCTCCAACAATAAGAACATATTCATAATTAGGTATAATCCCTGCTAGAAAATCAGAGAAGTCATTTATGAAATTTTTGTTGTATTTGGGGGGCCGGTAAACCACAGCGCAGAAAACCGGGTTAATGTGCCTCATCTCAAACGAGGTAAACTCAAAGCTGGAGAATGACGACTGTAGAAAGCACTGCTTACATTTGTAGTCCTGTTTGTAAACAGTCGCTGTGCCTCCGCCTCTCCCTGAAGCCCGCGGTGAGTTAAAATAACAACAATCCTCTGGTAAAAGCTCAGACAGAGCACTGGACTCGCCAACACTCAGCCACGTCTCAGTCACAAACAGAAGATCCAGGTTACGGGAACTAAAAAAGTCCCGAAGAATAAAAGTTTTATTCGCCAGCGACCTGGCATTTACCAGGCCAATCCTGACAGGAACTGGAGCATGGGCTCCAACAAGTCGGGAAACCCGGCACAGCGGTCTCAGGTTTCGGAGACATTGTCGGCGCATGTTGAGCCGGAGAGGGCATGGGCGGCGGGGCCGAAGGGCTTCAAAGCCGACAATGGGCACCAAACAGGCATCAACGGGATCCAGGAAACGCCGAGGCACACGAGATCCTAGAAACGATCCATGCACCGATCGGGTAGAAGCAGAAGAGTGCGTCAGGTAAAATTTCAGCTTCACCAGCCGGCCGCTTCTTCTTCCGCGACGACGATGACGTCTCCGCCGGGAAGGCAGCGCAGGAACCCGCCACAGATGACTCGGAATCTCCGACAGAAACGGGGGCAAGGATTGCTGTCCACCAACACCAAATATCACCATGTCCTGGACCGAAGGTTGGAGGTCCAGTAGTGTTCGGCGATCATACACCAGCAGAGACTCAGTTCCATAAATGACAGGTTAAAAACAATATAAACATAAACAAACATGAGAATGACAGACGAGCAGCCACACACACCGGCGCCATCTTACGTATCATCCCACGTCACACGTCACAGGACATCAGACCCAGAAGGTAGATTTATAATACTTAATTTATCTATTCAGAATACAGATTTATGTATCGCTAGCATATATGGACCAAATGTTGATGACCCCTCCTTCTTTCATGCTTTCTTCACTTCACTCTTGGATCACTCTGACACCACACTTATAATAGGAGGAGACTTCAACCTGGTACTTAATCCAGATATTGACAGGCTCAGTACAGCAGTGAGTCAGAGGAACTGGCAGTCTGCAGACATTCTTAAACAGTACTTTGTGATGCTTGGCGTTCACATCACCCCACTCTGAGAGATTATAGTTTTTTCTCACCAGTACACAAGTCTCACTCCCGCTTAGATTACTTTTTAGTTAGCAGCTCCATGATGATGGATATCACAGACACTCAGATTCATCCTATCACTATCAGTGACCATGCACCGGTGTCTATGTCTCTGACACAGAAAAAAGTCACACCATCAATCAGGAACTGGAGATTTAATACACCATTACTTAAAGAACAAGATTTCATTAATTATTTCAAAAAGGAGTGGGCTATATATCTAGAAAATAATGATCTGCCAGGAATATCACCATGTGTTCTTTGGGAAGCAGGAAAAGCAGTAATGCGGGGCAAAATAATATCTTACTGCTCGCATAAAAAAAAATAAAGAAAACACACTTGTGTTAGAATTAGAACAGAAAAATAAATCTTTAGAAACTGCCTATGCTGCTTCACCACAAGAACATATAATTAACAACCTGAGGAAACTAAAACTGGAGTTAAATAAACTAATTGTTAAAAGGACACAATTTATGTTGCAGAGGCTGCGTTTGGAAAACTTCGAGCATGGAAATAAATCTGGAAAATTCCTGGCTAACCAGTTAAAATTAAATAAAGAAAGAACAGCTATTCCTTCTATTAAAGACTCGACTGGTAACATTACTCATGACCCACAACAAATAACTCTTTTAAAGACTTTTATCAAGCCTATTGTATATACATGTACTTGTACATATTATACTCATCACAGATTAATCCATCTGATGCTGAAATTGAAGATTATCTCAATGGCATAAATCTACCTAAATTAAATGATGAACAGGCTGCGGCTCTTGATTCACCTTTCTCACCATCTGAATTTTATGAAGCAGTACAGCATCTCCCAAATAATAAAGCCTCAGGCCCAGATGGTTTTCCAGCAGAGTTTTATAAAGAATTTTGGTCTGAGCTAGCACCCATTTTTTTCAGAATGGTAACTCAGATTCAGAATGATCAAACACTATCTCCAAACATGAACTCTGCTAACATTAGCCTGCTCCTTAAACCAGGCAAAGACCCCACACTCCCATCTAGCTACAGGCCAATCTCTCTGATTAATGTAGACCTTAAAATAATTTGCAAAGTCCTTGCCAGAAGGTTAGAAAAAAATCACTCCATCTATTAAACATCCAGACCAAACAGGTTTTATCAAGGGTCGGCACTCAGCCAATAATACACGCCGACTAATAAATATAACAGATTACTGTTCCATTAACAAAATAGAAACCACAATTGTATCTTCAGATGCAGAGAAAGCATTCAACCAGGTAAACTGGAAATTTCTTTTAGCAGTTCTACACAAATTTGGATTTGGTTCATCGTTCATAAACTGGATCAGAACACTATACAGCTCTCCAAATGCATGTGTTAGGACAAATTATCTTATTTCCCAAAGCTTCAGTTTGCAGAGGGGCACCAGGCAGGGCTGCCCACTTTCTCCTTCACTTTTTATTATTTTCATTGAACCACTAGCAGCAACAATCTGACAAAATGTAGATATTAAAGGAATTCAAACAGAAAACACAGACCATAAGATAAGCCTTTATGCTGGTGATGTATTACTTTTCCTTGGGAACTCACAAACCTCTCTTCTGAAGACAATCACACTTATAGATAAGTTCTCATCTATATCAGACTACTCCATCACTTGGAGTAAATCAACAGTTTTACCTGTGAATTGTAAGTTTCAGAACACCACCAATACCTCACTACAGTCAGGCAACATTAGATATTTAGGTATAAATTTTTCCACCAGGCTGTCGGACCTGGTACGGTTAAATCATATTCCTCTACTAAAAAACAATAAAGGATGCCCGCGCACCCTGTGGGGGGTGGGGCGTTCAGGTGTGGGAGCAATAGTTCCCACAGGGGGCCGGTTTTTCTCGGACTCTGGACCACTGTGTGTGTATATGTGTGGGTGTGATGTTTGTTGTAGTTTGTTGAAGATATTTGCTGTCTTTTGTATGTGTGTAGGGGTGTGTTTTTTTTTTTTTTTTTTTTTGTGTCGTGATTGTCTGTGGTGCAGGCGGTGGTGCCGGTCTTGGGCACGATGGTGCCCTGGGGATGTGGCCACTTCAGGCCTTGGAGCTTCCCTGTACTGTGGTTGGGTGTAGGGAACTGCGGTGTTTAGTGAGCCAGTAATTTGCTGGCTTTCTTCTTCCAGGGGTAGTTCTCTACCTCTCTGTCATATGTATCCTGACCCTTCTCCTCCACCCACTCAGTCAAACATTACATCACACACGTAAGGTCTTGGGTGAGGGGGAGCTAGTGCTGCAGTGAGTAGGGCCACTTTTCAGCTCTGCTTGCTATGTTGCATGATGTTCCACTCCCCCTTTTTAATTACATCTTACAGCTCACAACATGTCATAGTACACATAGGGCCTTGTGGGGCAGGTGTGTCACACAGTGGTTAGTGTGTGAAGCTGCTAAGGTGGCCCCACTTATTTGTTCACTGCTGCCTGCTCCTCAATTTTATTTACATCTTAGACATTGAGGGCCTTGGGGGGTGGTGTGGATGGGTGCTGTTGCTCAGTGCTCATATTACATCTGTCCCTCCAATTCTAATAGCACTGTAGCTTTCACAAAGTCATGCACATTCTTCACACTACATACACTCACATACACCCAACACATCACTCCAAACACGTTGAGTGGGAGGAGGGAGTGGGCGGGTCTTTCCACACCCCAGTTTCATGCACCCTGCATGGGGTAGGGACTGGCTAGTGGTTTGTGGCCAGGTTGGCTGCTTTCCTGGGGTGCCACTGGCTCTGTGCTGGTACCTGCTCGCCCACACTTGGTGTCCATGTGAGTTCTGTGTGTGTGCGCATGAATGTGTGACGATCATATGTGTGAGTATAAGTATATGATCTGTGTGTGTGTGTGTGTGTGTGTGTGTGTGTGTGTGTGTGTGTGTGTGTGTGTGGGGACAGCAGGGCCTGGGTCTGTGGCTTGCTGAACCTTGGCACCTGTGGGACATGGTTGCGGAGGGTGGGAGTTACCCCTCCCTATCGCTCCCTACCATTTCCCGCTGCTCCCCACTGATCAGCACTGCTGCACCTGGGGTGTGGGTACCCGTGGGTCCCAGGGTTCATGGCCGGATGTCTTGGCATGGCTCTTGTCCCGCTCACTTGGCGGTTGTGGCCTGGGCGTGACTCTGGCCTCTTTGGCATGGGGGGCGCTCTACTGGGGGTTGGGCGGCTGGCGGGCACCTGGGACGCGGGGCCTCATTCTCAGCTCGTGCGGGGGGGGGGTGCCGGCCTGCAGGGGGTTGGCTGCTCATTGCCTCCGGCTCGCTAGACTCTTGCCCTTTGACCGTGGGGGCTCCATCTGGGGTCTCCCTCCTTCCCCTTTTGGGGTGTGCACACGGTTGCCATCGAGATGTGTGGCCTCCTGTCTTCTGAGCTCCAAGTGGGCTGTGGATAGACCGGGTCCCCTGGGTCCTTCCCTGTTTGCCTCTGGATCACGGGGAGTGTAGATTGCAGTTTCTTGCCCTCATTAGTGAGTACATTCTATGACAGAGGCACATTATTGGAAGCAACAGCAAGATTTTATGTATGTGTGTGTATATGTATATGCATGTGTACAGATATATGGATGTGTGCATGTATGTATGTATGTATGTATGTACATCGTTCTTCAATTATTTTTTTCTCCGCTTTGCTTTTTTTTGTTTTTCTTTTTTTCTTCTCTTTCTCTTTTCTTACCCCTTCTTTTCTGCCTGTCAGGCCTGGCATAAATAAATAAAATAAAATGAAAATACAAACATTAACAAGAGTAGCCTGTTGAATACTTAAAGAGCTATTCTTGTAAAAGCAAATATGTTTGGTACATCAGAGCATTCGGATCATCGTTCCGATTCCGATTGAGTTTACCTTATATCATTACAAAAAATGTAAACACCACTTTATCTTTCATCTTTCAGTTGTTTCTATTTCAGTTTTTAATTGTTAATGATCCCGCAAAGTGTAAACATTTGATGTTGGTCAAACCGAAAAGAATAATGAATTAAATAGTAACTGTTAAATAAATTGATTCACAGAAAATTCAGTATTTTAACTGTAACCCCGGGGTAAACCCCCCAGTGTTTAAAGGTTTGGTGAAAATGTGAAATTAGATTTTAAAAAAGAGGCACTCGTGCACCAGGGTGGCTCAAATGAAGAGCAGGCGACCACGTAGGCCTCGTAGCGGTGCCGGCAGCACAGGTTCGCATCCCGACCTGAGTGTCTTCCTTGTCTCTCTTCACCGCTGTCTGTCAAATAAAATGTCAACCCCCCCCCCCCCCCCCCCCCCCCCCCCCAAAAAAAAGGCAGTCGTGTTATGTTTCCTTTTAATCAAATCACAATATGTTTAGCTATTCATCCAAGCTGCTTTAACACTGATTTACCTTTACTCATAAAGACTAATTTTTTCACGCTTTAAATGTTTGAGTTAATGAACTTAAATGATTCAAGGCAGTCAATTTCCTCAAATAATTTGAGTTGAGCTAACTCATCGGGTTTTACAGTGTGTGAGTCCACATTCTCCAGATTCTACCATCTTAATATGGCAGCCAGTCCCTCCTTTGGAGAGCAGATGCTGGGTGCATCTCAGTGGTAGCCAACTGGGAATTGTCTCCATCATCAATCTAGTATCTTGTGGACCAATCAGAATGGTTACTCCTTAATGGCTTTCCTTTTGCATCTTTTCAGGGTTTTTCTATAAACTTTTGACCTTTTGTACAGAATGTGTTTCTTTGTAACGAGAAGTGTAAAGACAGAAGTACGAAGATTCATATGTCTGGTAAACTTCCTTCAACCCATCCGAGTCTAATATCTATACGTTATGCTAATGTCATGTGTTTAATTAGAGCTATAGCAAGGTGCAAAAGCAACTTTCCATTTGACTCAGAGACCTTTTAGAGAGGTGGAGAATTGAAAGACATCAGTGTTTCTGTTACTTACTTTATGTGCTTTCCTGTTCATATACTCAAGTGGCTCAGAGCAGAGGACAAACTGAACTTGTACTGACGTACACGCTCCTTTAATTTTCTTGCAAGAGAATTAAATGATCTTTACTGGAGATTGATCATGTGGCCTCTGGTTTTTGATAAGTTTCTGAATTTATCTAACAATTCCTTAACAGAGTGGTCCAGGAGAGCTCAGAGGGTCCCAGTGGTCAGTCTGCCCAGCAGCATCAAACACACCTGGACTCCATATTTAAGGTCTGTACATGTCCAACAACTACTTTTACATCTATTCTGTTCAGTCATCTCCATGCTGCTCTTTGTAGACCAGTGGATTGTCAGTGTGTCCAGCCATGATCTGATGTTTGGCTCCATGATTTCAGTCTGATTGGGTCATTCATAAAGTATTCTGTTCCAGCTGCTGGAGGACAACATCATCACTTTTGTGAAGAACGAACTGAAGAAGATCCATAAGCTTCTGAGTCCAGATTACTCAGAATGCTTAGAAAGGGAGGATGAAGAGCAGAAGAGGAGCAGCAGAGAGGCATTTG
The DNA here is from genome assembly GCF_007364275.1 of Archocentrus centrarchus. Lineage (NCBI taxonomy): Eukaryota > Metazoa > Chordata > Actinopteri > Cichliformes > Cichlidae > Archocentrus > Archocentrus centrarchus. The sequence goes on from NC_044347.1 coordinate 2,403,861, forward strand.
TGAAGATCACACTGGACTTCCTGAGGGGAATGAAGCAGGAGGAGCTGGCAGAGCGTCTGCAGAGCAGTAAGAGGATTTCTCTAAAGATTGAAGTTGATGGATGACTGGACCGACATGGATTCAAAATATGTGCACTTGATAAATTCTTCATCCATCTATCCATTTTTTCCATTTATGGGGGGTCAGCAGTTTAGGCAGACAAGCCCAGACTTCCCTCTACCCAGCCACCTCCACTGGCCCATCCAGGGGGACCCCAAGGTGTTCCCAGGCCAGCCGAGAGAGATAATCTCTCCAGTGTGTCCTGGGTTTGCCCAGGGCCCTTTTCCTGGACATGCCTGGAACACTTTATGCAAGAGACACCCAGGAGGCATCTTAGTCAGATGCCCAAATCACCTCAACTGGCTACTTTTGATGTAGAGGAGCAGCAGCTCTACTTAGAGCTCCTCCTGTATAGCTGCACTCTCTCTCTATTTCTGCCATTTGTATTCACGATCTCATTCTTTATGTCACTAACCAAAACTCATAAACATAGGTGAGGGTAGGGATGTAGATCGACCGGTAAATCAACAAATTCACTCTTACGCTCAGCTCCCTCTTCACCACAACAGAACGGTGCAGCATCCGCATCACTGCCCCAATCTGTCTGCCAATCTCTCACTCCAAATGGGTGAGTCATCCCCCTCATCCCCAGACTCTGCTTCCACTACGTACTCTTTCCACCGCCTGAGTATAGCCTCAGTTGAAGTCAGCAGCGCTCCATCCATACTATAGATCATGTGAGTAAAGCACTGCTTTCCTCTCCTGAGTCACCTGAAAGGTTTTCCTAACTTGCTTTGAGGCTCTATGAAAGTCTTTTTCCATGGCCTCACCAAACGTCTCCCGCACCCAAGGTTTTATTTAAGCCACCACCTAATTCGTGTTCTGCTTGGCCTGCTAGTACCTGCCAGGCTAACCAAGCCAGATAGGACTCCTCCTTCAAGCTGATAAATTCTTGATTGATATTTTTTGTCTATTGTTTTGTAGGAGCTCCTATTAAAAACTTCCAGTGGGGCCAGACTCAACTTAAATCTAATCTGAAGAACAAGTTCCAGTGTGTGTTTGAGGGCATCGCTAAAACAGGAAACCCAACCCTCCTGAATCAGATCTACACAGAGCTCTACATCACAGAAGGAGGGGCTGCAGAGGTCAATGATGAACATGAGGTCAGACAGATTGAAACAGCATCCAGGAAACTGGACAGCCTAGAAGAAACAATCGGACAAGAAGATATCTTTAAAGGCTCACCTGGAAGAGATAAACCAATCAGAACAGTGCTGACAAAGGGAGTGGCTGGCATTGGGAAAACAGTCTTAACACAGAAATACACCCTCGACTGGGCTGAAGACAAAGCCAACCAGGACATCCAGTTCATGTTTCCATTGACTTTCAGAGAGCTGAATGTGCTGAAAGAGGAAAAGTTCAGCTTGGTGGAACTTGTTCATCACTTCTTCACTGAAACCAAAGAAGCAGGAATCTGCAGCTTTGAAGACTTCCAGGTTGTGTTCATCTTTGATGGTCTGGATGAGTGTCGACTTCCTCTGGACTTCCACAAAACTACAATCCTGACTGACCCTAGAAAGTCCACCTCAGTGGATGTGCTGCTGACAAACCTCATCAGGGGGACCCTACTTCCCTCTGCTCACCTCTGGATAACCACACGACCTGCAGCAGCCAATCAGATCCCTCCTCAGTGTGTTAGCATGGTGACAGAGATCAGAGGGTTCACAGACCCACAGAAGGAGGAGTACTTCAGGAAGAGATTCAGAGATAAGAAGCAGGCCAGCAGGATCATCTCCCACATCAAGACATCACGAAGCCTCCACATCATGTGCCACATCCCAGTCTTCTGCTGGATCACTGCTACAGTTCTGGAGGATGTGCTGAAAACCAGAGAGGGAGGAGAGCCGCCCAAGACCCTGACTGAGATGTACATCCACTTCCTGGTGGTTCAGGCCAAAGTGAAGAAGGTCAAGTATGATGGAGGAGCTGAGACAGATCCACACTGGAGTCCAGAGAGCAGGAAGATGATTGAGTCTCTGGGAAAACTGGCTTTTGATCAGCTGCAGAAAGGAAACCTGATCTTCTATGAATCAGACCTGACAGAGTGTGGCATCGATATCAGAGCAGCCTCAGTGTACTCAGGAGTGTTCACACAGATCTTTAAAGAGGAGAGAGGGCTGTACCAGGACAAGGTGTTCTGCTTCATCCATCTGAGTGTTCAGGAGTTTCTGGCTGCTCTTCATGTCCATCTGACCTTCATCAACTCTGGAGTCAATCTGCTGGAAGAACAAAAATCAACCTCCCAGAAGTCTGAAACAGGAGAATCTGCAGAGAAATCCTTCTACCAGAGTGCTGTGAACAAGGCCTTACAGAGTCCAAATGGACACCTGGACTTGTTCCTCCGCTTCCTCCTGGGTCTTTCACTGCAGACCAATCAGAGACTCCTACAAGGCCTGCTAACACAGACAGGAAGTAACTCACAGACCAATCGAGAGACAGCCCAGTACATCAAGAGGGTGATTAATGAGAATCTATCTACAGAGAAAAGCATCAATCTGTTCCACTGTCTGAATGAACTGAATGATGGTTCTCTAGTGGAGGAGATCCAACAGTCCCTGAGATCAGGAAGTCTCTCCACAGATAAACTGTCTCCTGCTCAGTGGTCAGCTCTGGTCTTCATCTTACTGTCATCAGAAGAAGATCTGGATGTGTTTGACCTGAAGAAATACTCTGCTTCAGAGGAGGCTCTGCTGAGGCTGCTGCCAGTGGTCAAAGCCTCCAACAAATCTCTGTGAGTAAATATGTGCTCATCCCTTTATTTTTGAAATGTTGATTACATTAAAAAAAACAAAAAAACAGCAGGGTTGCCCCCCACCCCCCTCCAAAAAAGGAAAAGAAAAAAACGTTTAATGCATGCTGACCTCTTCATGACGTCTTCAAAAAAAAAAAAACTAGAACTTTTGAATGAAATTATCATCAGCACTCACAATGAAATATATTAAACCTTTAATGTCTCAAAGCATCAAAAAGTGTCAGTCTTTGTAACCTGTATCAAATTACCATAGTACCATCCATATTTAGCCTATGGTGGACGCATAGGTGATAATCCTCCAAAGAAAATACAAAAACAATACAAAAGAAAAAGTCAGAATAAAAATCTAACAGTTTTTGTTTATACCAACAGTATATGGAATTATTCAGTGTTTTGTTGCTGCACTGTTCTCTTTTCAGCTCTCTTTCATTTCTTTTTTCCATCCATCCATCCATTCTCTTCCGCTTATCTGGGGCCGGGTCGCGGGGGCAGGAGCCTAAGCAAAGAAGCCCAGGCTTCCCTCTCCCCAGCCACCTCCTCCAGCTCATCCGGAGGGACCCCAAGGCGTTCCCAGGCCAGCCGAGAGATATAATCCCTCCAGCGTGTCCTGGGTCTACCACAGGGCCTCTTCCCGGTGGGACATGCCCGGAACACCTCACCTAAGAGGCGGCCAGGCGGCATCCTAATCAGCTGCCCGAGCCACCTCAACTGGCTCCTTTCGATGTGGAGGAGCAGCGGCTCTACTCTGAGCCCCTCCCGGATGGCTGCACTCCTCACCCTATCTCTAAGGGAGAGGCCAGCCACCCTTCGAAGGAAACTCATTTCTGCCGCTTGTATTCGCGATCTTATTCTTTCGGTCACTACCCAAAGCTCGTGGCCATAGGTGAGGGTAGGAACGTAGATCGACCAGTAAATCGAGAGCTTCGCTTTTACACTAAGCTCTCTCTTCACCACGACAGACCGGTGCAGCGTCCGCATCACTGCAGAGGCAGCCCCGATCCGTCTGTCGATCTCCCGTTCCCTTCTCCCGTCACTCGTGAACAAGACCCCGAGATACTTGAACTCCTCCACATGGGGTAAGAACTCGTTCCTGAGCCGGAGAGAGCACTCCACCTTTTTCCGGCTGAGGACCATGGCCTCAGACTTAGAGGTGCTGATTCTCATACCGGCCGCTTCACACTCGGCTGCGAACTGTTCCACTGCGAGCTGGAGGCCACCCCCTGATGAAGCCAACAGAACTGCATCATCCGCAAAAAGCAGAGATGAGACTCTGAGGCCACCGAGAAAGAAGCCTTCTACCACCTGGCTACGCCTAGAAATTCTGTCCATAAAAATTATGAACAGAATCGGTGACAAAGGGCAGCCCTGATGGAGTCCAACACCCACAGGAAACGAATCCGACTTATTACCGGCTATACGGACCAAGCTCTCACTGCGGTTGTACAAAGACTGAATGGCCCGCAACAACGGGCCAGACACCCCATACTCCCGCAGGACCTCCCAAAGGACACCCCGAGGGACGCGGTCGAATGCCTTCTCCAAGTCCACAAAGCACATGTAGACTGGTTGGGCAAACTCCCACGCACACTCGAATATCCTTGAGAGGATAAAGAGCTGGTCCAGCGTTACGCGACCAGGTCGAAAACCGCATTGTTCCTCCTGGATCCGAGGGTCGACTAACGGACGGACCCTCCTTTCCAGCACCCTGGCATAGACCTTACCGGGGAGGCTGAGGAGTGTGATCCCCCGAAAGTTGGAGCACTCCCTCCGGTCTCCCTTCTTAAAGATGGGGACCACCACCCCGGTCTGCCAATCCATTGGCACTGCCCCAGATCTCCACGCGATGTTGCAGAGGCGTGTCAACCAAGACAGCCCTACAACATCCAGAGCCTTCAGGAACTCAGGGCGAATCTCGTCCACCCCAGGGGCCCTGCCACCAAGGAGTTGTTTAACTACCTCAGTGACCTCACCCCCAGTGATGGTCAAGTCATCTCCCTCGTCCCCAGACTCTGCTTCCACTACAGAAGGCGTGTCAGTGGGATTCAGGAGGTCCTCGAAGTATTCCTTCCACCGTCCGACTATAGCCTCAGTTGAAGTCAGCAGCACCCCCCCCGCACTATAAACCGTGTGAGTGGAGCCCTGCTTTCCCCTCCTGAGTCGCCTGACGGGTTGCCAGAATCGCTTCGATGCCGTCCGAAAGTCTTTTTCCATAGCCTCACCGAACTCCTCCCACACCTGAGTTTTTGCCTCGGCCACTGCCCAAGCTGCATTCTGCTCAGCCTGCCAATACCTGTCAGCTGCCTCCAGAGTCCCACAGGCTAACCAAGCACAATAGGACTCTTTCTTCAGCTTGATGGCTCCCTTCACCTCCGGTGACCACCATCTGGTTCGGGGGTTACCACCACGACAGGCACCAACCACCTTGCAGCCACAGCTCTGAGCAGCAGCCTCAACAATGGAGGTGCGGAACATGGTCCATTCAGACTCAATGTCCACAGCCTCCCTTGGAATGCTGTCGAAGTTCTGCCAGAGGTGGGAGTTGAAGATCTCCCGGACTGGGGCTTCTGCCAGGTGTTCCCAGCACACCCTCACAATACGTTTAGGTGTGCCAGGTCTGTCCAGCATCTTCCCCCACCACCTGATCCAACTCACCACCAGGTGGTGATCAGTTGACAGCTCAGCTCCTCTCTTCACCCAAGTGTCCACAACATACGGCCGCAGATCTGATGATACGATTACAAAATCGATCATCAACCTGTGACCTAGGGTGTCCTGGTGCCATGTGCACTTATGGACATCCTTATGTTCGAACATGGTGTTCGTTATTGACAAACTGTGGTTTGCATAGAAGTCAAATAACAAAACACCATTCAGGTTTAGACCGGGCAGGCCGTTCCTCCCAATCATGCCCCTCCAGGTCTCACTGTCATTGCCCACGTGAGCATTGAAGTCTCCCAGCAACGTGATGGAGTCACCAGATGGAGCACCCTTGAGCACCCCACCCAGCGACTCCAAAAATGGTGAGTACTCTGAACTGTCATTCGGCGCATAAGTGCAAACAACAGTCAGGACCCGTTCCCCAGCTCGAAGGCGCAGGGAAACTACCCTCTTGTCCACCGGTGTAAACTCCGACGTACAGGCAGCAAGCCGGGGGTATACAAGAATACCCACCCCAGCTCACCGCCTCTCACCGAGGGCAACTCCAGACTGGAACAGAGTCCAGCCCTTCTCCAGGAGACTGGTTCCAGAGCCCAGGCCATGCGTTGAGGTGAGCCCAACTATATCTAGCTGGTATCTCTCAACCTCACGCACTAGCTCAGGCTCCTTCCCCACCAGAGAGGTGACATTCCATGTCCCAATAGCCAGTTTTGATAGCCGGGGATCGGTCCGCCAGGGCCTCCGCCCTTGGCCACCGCCCGACACCCACTGCACTCGACCCCTACGACGCCTCCTGCGGGTGGTGGGCCTACAGGAGGCCGGGCCCATGTAACCTCTTCGGGCTGCGCCCGGCCGAGCACCACGGGCTAATGCCCGGCCACCAGACGCTCTCCCTCGAGCTCCCTCCCCAGGCCTGGCTCCAGGGTGGGGCCCCGGTAACCCTATCCCGGGCAGGGTAAACTGTTCCCTCGTTGTTGCAAACATAGGGGTCTTCTGAACCGCTCTTTGTCTGGACCCTCACCCAGGACCAGTTTGCCATGGGAGACCCTACCAGGGGGACAAGCCCCCGGACAACATAGCACCTGGGATCACTGGGGCACACAAACCCCTCCACCACGATAAGGTGGCGATTCACGGAGGAGATTTATTTTTTGATCTTCAAAAATTCCTATTTCAGTGCACTGGTCAGTTCAAAAATTGAAATCATTTTGTGTATGTTACAATCAGTTTCGCTGGTACAGTGACTCCATATTGTATAACCTGGCTCGCTCTGCGGCTGCTGAGGAACCAAATTGTGTTTCTTATGTTGCTTATAGGTTCCTGTTGCCAGGTTCCAGTGTAATTCATCTGTCAACACCCAGCACCTTCTAGATTCAATTTACCAAAATGAGAACATAGGTCTTCTGACAGGTTTACTAGCCTCAGATTGTTTACTCAAATATCTAACCTCAAAGTCCAGTATTGTTCTTCATTCCTAATGACTATAACTTAATCAGAATCAGATTTATTTTGGCCAAGCATGTTTACACATGCAAGGAATTTGGTTCCGGTTGATGGTGTCTTCCTAGTACTATAAAGTGTCATATAATTCAGCATAAATGTTATACTATATACAAATACAAATCTAGGAACGGAAGGTGCAATGTAATTTAAGAAACTATACAATATACAAAATCTAATAAATAATAAATTTAATTAAAGTGTAGTGTGAGTGTGTATGAGTGTGATGACATGGGGAAAGAAACTGTTTGAGTGTCTGGTGGTCTTTGTGTACAGAGATCTGTATCTCCTGCCTGAGGGAAGGAGCTGAAATAAACTGTGTCCAGGGTGTGAGGAGTCTGTGATGATTTTCTTTGCACGTTTCCTGGTTCTGAAAGTGCAGAAGTCCTGAAGGTTAGGCAGAGAAACACCAATGATTTTCTCAGCAGTACTAGTAGTTCTCTGCAGTCTGTTCCTGTCTTTTTTTGTTGTTGCTCCGAACCAGATTGCGATAGAAGAGCACAAGACAGGTTCAATGAACAGCTCCTGTAGCAAACCATAATTCCTCAGTTGGCACAGAAAATACATCCTCTGTTGGGCCTTTTTGAGGATGGAGCTGATGTTGAGCTCCCATTTCAGGTCCTGAGAGATGGTGGTTCCCAGAAACTTGAAGGTCTTCACAGTCATCACAGTGCTGTTAGTTATAGTGAAGGGAATCATTGATGATTGGTGTCTCCTGAAGTCCACTGTCATCTCCACAGTCTTAAGTGTGTTTAGCTCCAGATTGTTCTGACTGCACAAAAGCACCAACCATTCAACCTCCCGCCGATATGCAGACTCGTCACCGTCATGTATGAGTCCAATGACTTGTGTTGTCTGCAAACTTAAGGAGTTTAACAGTCTGGTCTGTCGATGTGCAGTTGTTGGCATAGAGGGAGAAGAGCAGTGGGGACAGGACACATCCTTGTGGAGCTCCAGTGCTGATTGATAGTGTATCTGAATCTCATTGTACATCCTGTATAATGACAATAAAGGCATTCTATTCTATTCTATTCGGGAGTGATTTCCCCCAGCCTCACTTGCTGTGTTCTGTCTGTCAGGAAGCTGGTGATCCACTGACAGATGGCAGGAGGTACAGTGAGCTGAGAGAGTTTGGAGGAGAGGATATCAGGTTTCATGGTGGTAAACGCAGAGGTGAAGTCAACAAACAGGATCCTAGCATATGTTCCCAGGCTGTCAAGGTGTTGTAGGATGTAGTGCAGTCCCATGTTAACAGGCTCATCCACTGAACTGTTGGCTTGGTAGGCAAACTGCAGGGGGTCCAGCCTGTGTCCCGTGACATTCTTCAGGTGAGCCAACACCAGACGTTCAAAGGACTTCATTACCACAGACGTCAGTGTGACAGGCCTGTATTCATTTAGTCCTGTGATGGAGGGTTTCTTGGGTACTGGAATGATGGTGGATTTTTTGAAGCAGGAGGGGACTTCATGCAGTTCTAAGGATTTATTGAAGATCTGCGTGAAGACCAGAGCTAACTGCTCAGCACAGGTTTTGAGGAAGGAGGGGGAGACTTAAGAATGGGCCCGTGTTTCCACCGCGTTTCTGTGAACTGCTCCTTTACGTATGAGTGTGGGCGGGTCCTTGTCTGGCCACACAAGCCAAAGCACACAAATGTGGGAGAACACGCTCCCCTTTCTGTGCTGCAAATATGTTTTAGGGTCCAAACCAAACTACTGCAGCATCTGTGTGCAGCACAGAGGGAAACACAGACAGCAATTAGAGCAAGACGACAAGTACGCACTTTGTGTCCTTTTATCTGTGATATGAACTGATACAAAGCAGCAAGTTCAGCCTTAGAGCCCAACCTAATTCACAGCCGTGAAAATCGCTTTGCATTTCTCATGTAATACACATGTAATATTGTAGAAAACTTGATGTTGAGATGGCAGAGTCACGCCCTTCTGCCGCTTTCATCACACGTTCTTGGTTCGAGACCAGCTAGCTTGCGGGACCGGAGTTGGACCCGTTTTTTGGCCGAGCACTGAGTGCTTCCACAGTGGAAAACCCGCCTAACGGTTCAAATAAAGGCACCGGCTATGGAACCCTGTTGGTGGGAAAGAGGCTTTGAAGAGCTGTCTCACCTCCTCTTCATGTATTGTCATTCCAGCAGATTGACTGATAATAGCTTGATCAGCGAGAGAGTAAGGGTGTGAAGATGGCAGTTGTTGTCTGGCTGGAGTGGGTGGGAGATGTAGACTTGTCTCTCTCAAACCTACAGTTGTAGGTGTTGAGATCGCCAGCCAGGTCTTTGTTTGCTTCAGTAGGGGGAGGTGGTCCCTTGTAGTTTGTGATGTGTTTAAGGCCTTTCCACACCGATGACAGGTCATTGGCTGCAAACCTGTTTTTTAGTTTCTCTGTGTACATTCTCTTCGCCCGTCTGATCTCTTTTGTCAGTGTGTTCTGGCCTGCTTGTACAGGTCTCTGTCCCCACTTCTGTAGGCATCCTCCTTATCCTGACGAAGCTGTTTTAACTTGGCGGTGAGCCATAGTTTATTGTTACTGTACACTGTGTGCAGAATTATTAGGCAAATTAGTATTTTGACCACATCATCCTTTTTATACATGTTGTCCTCCTCCAAGCTGTATAGGCTTGAAAGCCAACTACCAATTAAGTAAATCAGGTGATGTGCATCTCTGTAATGAGGAGGGGTGTGGTCTAATGACATCAACACCCTATATAAGGTGTGCTAAATTATTAGGCAGCTTCCTTCCCTGTGGCAAAATGGGTCAGAAGAGAGATTTGACGGATTCTGAAAAGTCAAAAATTGTGAGATGTCTTGCAGAGGGATGCAGCAGTCTTGAAATTGCCAAACTTTTGAAGCGTGATCACCGAACAATCAAGCGTTTCATGGCAAATAGCCAACAGGGTCGCAAGAAGCGTGTTGGGAAAAAAAAGGCGCAAAATAACTGCCCATAAATGGAGGAAAATCAAGTGTGAAGCTGCCAAGATGCCATTAGCTACCAGTTTGGCCATATTTCAGAGCTGCAACGTTACTGGAGTATCAAAAAGCACAAGGTGTGCAATACTCAGGGACATGGCCAAGGTAAGGAAGGCTGAAAAACGACCACCTTTGAACAAGAAACGTAAGATAAAACGTCAAGACTGGGCCAAGAAGTATCTTAAGACTGATTTTTCTAAGGTTTTATGGACTGATGAAATGAGAGTGACTCTTGATGGGCCAGATGGATGGACCCGAGGCTGGATCACTAAAGGGCAGAGAGCTCCACTCCGACTCAGACGCCAGCAAGGTGGAGGTGGGGTACTGGTATGGGCTGCTATCATCAAAGATGAACTTGTGGGGCCTTTTCAGGTTGAGGATGGAGTGAAGCTCAACTCTCAGACCTACTGCCAGTTCCTGGAAGACACCTACTTCAAGCAGTGGTACAGGAAGAAGTCAGTATCGTTCAAGAAAAACATGATTTTCATGCAGGACAATGCTCCATCACATGCATCCAAATACTCCACAGCGTGGCTGGCCAGTAAAGGTCTAAAAGAAGAAAAAATAATGACATGGCCCCCTTGTTCACCTGATCTGAACCCCATAGAGAACCTGTGGTCCCTCATAAAATGTGAGCTCTACAGGGAGCAAAAACAGTACAGCTCTCTGAACAGTGTCTGTGAGGTGGGTGCACGCAATGTTGATTGCAAACAGATCAAGCAACTGACAGAATCTATGGATGGAAGGCTTTTGAGTGTCATCGTAAAGAAAGGTGGATATATTGGTCACTGATTTGTTTTTGGTTTTGTTTTTGAGTGTCTGAAATGTTTATTTCTAATTTTTCTGTTATATTGGTTTACCTGGTGAAAATAAACAAGTGAGATGGGTATATATTTAGTTTTTATTCAGTTGCCTAATAATTCTGCACAGTAATAGTAACCTGCACAAACAGATATCCTCCTAGGATAGCCAAATCTTAAAAACCCCACTCCAACTTCCAAAAATATTAAGCTTTGAGATTTACGAGTCTTTTGGGTTGATTGAGAACATAGTTGTTCAATAATAAAAAGACACCTATCAAATACAACTTGCCTAATAATTCTGCACACAGTGTATGTGCGAAAGGTCTTGGTTGGCACACACATCTTCACAAAAACTGATGTAGGATGTCACAGTGTCAGTCCGTTCATCCAGATTTTCAGTAGCAGCTTCAAAGACACTCCCATCGGTGCAGTCTTGCAGTTCTTGCTGTGCCTCCCTGCTCCATTTCTTCACAGTTTTGACAACAGGCTTTGCAGATTTTAGCTTTTGCCTGTATGTTGGAATAAGATGTACCAGGCAGTTATCAGAATGTCCCAAGGCTGCCTGGGGAACAGAGCGATATGAGTTTTTAAGTACTGTATAGCAGTGATCCAAAGTATTATTTTCCCTGGTAGGAATATTAATATCTTGTTTATATTTTGGCGATTCATGGTTTAATTTTGCTCTGTTAAAATCACCAAGTATCATAAAAAAAATGAGTCCGGGTGTTTCTGTTCCAGACCTGTTGTTTGATGCGCTAGAGTCTGTGGTGAATGACTTGTTTGCCTGAGGTGGGATGTAAACACCGACCGCGGTGAATGAAAAGGTTTACAGTTTATGAAAAGTGATTCCAAGTTTGGACTGCAGTATTTGTTCAGAATAGTGACATCTACACACCAACCTTCATTTATATAGAAGCATATTCCGCTGCCTTTAGTTTTTCCTGAAAGCTCCGCCATGCGATCCGTGCGGTGTAGATTGAAACCCGACAATTGTAGTCCGCTGTCCGGGATGGATTCGCTGAGCCAGGTTTCAGTAAAACAGAGAACAGCAGAACATGCAACGTCCCTATTTATCCTGTTGAGTGGACGTAGTTCCTCCATTTTGTTGGGTAAAGAGCGGAGATTCGCCAGGTGAATGGATGGAAGCGCTGTTCGGAATCCCCGCTGTCGCAGCTTTACAAGCGCTCCAGCACATTTACCTCATCTTCATTGTTTCCATGTCCCGTAAAAGGCCGCTGCACCTCCAACAAAGATCTCCAACAAACTTTCTGGGTTTATGAAAACTGGAGAAAAACTGACCGGGATTGACTGCCTGATATTAATCAGTTCATCTCTTGAATAGGTTTTTGGGTTTGAATATCCGTAATTACAGATAATAAGCAAAAATCGGCATAGTACTAGAGAGCACAGTACCGAGGCGGCCATACAGGTGCCATCTTGAAGAAAGTAACCATAACTCAGTTTACCTGCATGGTAGTCGTATTATGTTGTGGCTGCCATAATTGCTTTGAGCATAGAAAAAGTCCTTTTCATAACTTAACCTGTAACAAAGGTGCTTGTTCCTCCAACTTTCCAATTCCCACAGAATTACATTGTAGTTCCTGCTTTACCTTAGGTATTTCCTGACATTATTAGTTTTCCACTGAAGCTAGCATTTCAGCTCATTTCCCTCACATACAGAGTGACACTTTTTTACATGGTTAGTGTTTGAAAGGCTAAATCCAGTGACTCAATGAGCATAATATCTACCAAACAAACATCCTGTTGTCTTGCTGTGGATGTTTGTGTTTTTAATTGTCATATTTCAAGAATCAGGTTCAAAAAAATATAAATTTCTCCTCATGAGCCAGAGATTACTTTTAGAAGGTTTAGAGTTTGTTGTCAGAACTTTTAAACCAGAGGTTGGAGGAGGTGAAACTCACAAGACTTAGCCTGCTTTCTGAAACTGGCCCAAAAAAGTGGGCTTTTAGCAACAGTGGCTTAAACTGGAAAGAGCTAAAATGATATATTTCACATAGAGAATGAACTGAGCTGCTGCACTAAGGTTAGGTTTTTCACAAATGAGGATTGTTTTGAACTGTATCTAGTGACAATAATCACTGATATTAAAATTAGGAGAGGACCCAACAGAACTGGATGCCTGTGTCAGCAGGTACAGAACTAGCATCACTAAAGCTACCAGCTTGTCATTGGTTTTCATTTAGACATAGACGTATAGTTGCACTTTTATGAAACAAATTTAAAATGTAGATTTGTTCTGATTTGAATTGTAAGTTATTCAGTTAAGCATTAAGTACACGTGGAAGTATTTCTTTTGGTTCAACATTGACAGTGATTTCATTTGATCACATCTTTATTTCCTTTTTTTTTCCCTCAGCTTGGGTGGCTGTAACCTCTCAGAGAGAAGCTGTAAAGCTCTATCATCAGTTCTCAGCTCCCAGTCCTCCTGTCTGAGAGAGTTGGACCTGAGTAACAACAACCTGCAGGATTCAGGAGTGAAGCTTCTGTCTGCTGGACTCCAGAGTCCATACTGTAAACTGGAAGGTCTCAGGTCAGGATTCAGTCTTTTCCAGTGATCATTTAAATCAAATCTGAATTTTATCATTGCATAGATACCTAATATTTACACAGTACTGCACAAAAGTTTTGCGTCACCCTCCATTGCTTTATATTAAGTAATTTTCAGTCCAGTTTGTGTATAATTTGGCATTATTCAGCATTTTGTTCCTGTTTCCTGTCCTCACAAATGGCATTTTGACAGCCACCCTTCCTTTGAGACCCTTTCTGATTAGGCTTAATTGAACAGTAGCTGGATCAGCTGAAGGGCAAATGCATTTCTCAGGTCCTGTGTCAGGTATTTGCTGAATTTCTTTTCCTATTTCCTAACTCTATCCCACATAAAGGCAACATTTGACAATTTCACCTGTTCCTGTAATAACCGTTTGACATCTCAGTATATTAATAAAGTCATGATTTGACAACCATTAGAAGAGATTCCAGGTTTTTTGAAGGGTAGCGCTAGTAAGCTGATATGCCAAATTCAGCTAATAGCACTTTGGAAATCACCTATTTGGTGTAAAAATACTGTGCTCATCAAACTGTGTTGTCTGTTTCTTCATAGATTTAACTGAAGAAATGGGAACAACTGATATGTCTTTGCAACAGGGTGCTAGGAATAAAGTGACTAAAGATATAATTTAAAATTGATTCTCTATTTTGAATAGATATAGTGCTGCTCCATTGAGTTAGGAGCCTTTTTTATGCTTGTTTTATTCATAGGTCAGTATTAAGTATCTTTTCAAACAAGCATTCCTCTGAAAATGGTCAGGTACAAGGATGGGACGAAAGATGAGTAGGAAAGCAGCCGGTGGTCATAGAAAGACTTTCGGAAAGATTAGAGAGATTTTCTTCAAGACCACTTTACAAGTTACAAGGAAGTCTGGCTCCTTGGAAGGAACATATTTAAAAAACCAGGGCTGAGTCAAGACATTTGCAGGATTGTCAAGTGCATTTTATTTATTTTTTTATATTTTATGAGACTGTGAATTATGCTTGAAAATTTTTCACAATCACATTTTTTATTATAGATTTGTCTAAAAATGTCACTTCATGCTTTGATCAATTTAAAGATTTTAGTTTCTTTTTTTTTTTTGTGTTCATATCCATTTCCTTTCATTATCAAAAAAGGTACACAGATTAAGGACCAATTATATCTTTATTATTCCCAAGGGGTAATTTTTTCAATCAGCAGAAATCACACTACCAAGATAAAAATAAATTATTTAAAAGCTCAATGGCAGCTGGGACAAATGAGATTTTTAGTCTGTTGCTCCTGCATTTTTATCTATGACCAATTGGAAACTTGTGGATAAGGTTCTCGATCTCCCAGGTGAGCACCCCGACCACACAGGAGGGGGGTAAAATGGGCTCGGGCACCGAAGGGCTGGAGTCTGTGGAAAATTGACGGGAGAGAGCATCGGGTTTAACATTACGAGAACCAGGACGGTATGAGAGAGTGAAATTAAACCTCTCCAAAAACAACTGCCACCGGGCCTGTCTTGCATTCAGTCTTTTAGCGGTTCGGAGGTAAATTACATTTTGGTGATCTGTCCATATCATAATAGGGTGCACAGTTCCTACCAACAGGTGTCTCCACAGCTCCAGTACTAATTTAATAGCCAGTAACTCAAGATTGCCAACATCATAGTTCTTCTCAGAAGGTGTTAAGCGTCTGTAGAAAATGGCAAAAGGGTGCAGCTTATCTCTAGGCTCTGTACGCTAAAAGAGGACAGCACCCACTCCTGATTCGGATGCGTCCACCTCAACAATGAACTGTTTATTAGGGTCAGGGTGAACAAGAACTGGTGCAGAGCAAAACTTCTCCTTCAAACACGGAAAAACCCAGTCAACTTCATTAGTCCACACAAAGGGCCTGGAAACAGAGGTGAAATAAGTTAGAGGCAGTGCAGTCTGGCTATAATTGTGGATGAACCGCCGATAGAAGTTAGCAAAGCCCAGAAAGCGTTGCAGCTCTTTTCATGTGGTGCATGTAGGCCACTCTAATACCACTTTGACCTTGGCTGGATCTGTCTTTATTTGTCCCTCCTCAATGATGTAACCCAGAAAGGCTATACTGTTTGTGTGAAACTCCCATTTCTCTGCCTTAATGTATGGTTTATTTTCAAGGAGGCGCTGAAGTACTTGCCGCACATGCCTGCGGTGCTCCTCGAGGTTCCTGGAGAAAATCAGGATGTCATCCAAATAAACAAAAACAAACTTGTTCAAAAAATCTTGCAGCACATCATTAACCAAAGCCTGGAACACTGCTGGCGCTTTTGTAAGTCCGAAAGGCATCACTAAATATTCGAAGTGTCCTAGGGTAGTGTTAAATGTGGTCTTCCATTCATCCCCTTCCCTGATTCGGACCAAGTGATATGCATTACACAGGTCCAATTTAGTAAACACTGCGGCCTGATGAAGAGGGTCAAATGCTGAGTTCAACACGGGTAGAGGATATTTGTTCTTTAAGGTGATGAGATTCAGGCCTCTATAGTCATTGCAAGGTCTTAGTGTTTTTGTCATTGTGGCCGGTGGAAAACAGACCCAGACGCAGAGGCAAAAGTTCACAGAAAACAGAATCTTTATTCCAAAAATAAATGTAAACAGGGAAAACAGGCGAGAGTGGAAATTCTCTGGCGAGCACGGAGTATCTGTAAAGAAAAAGCGAACAGGGTCAGGCAGGAATTAACTAACTAAAAAAAGGTGATGGTCAGGGGGGGAAGGTAAGGTGGCTTACTCTGAACTCAGGTTTTACGGTCTGGTCGGGGATGAGGCTGGCGAGTGAGTCGGAGCAAGGTGGTCCGAGGGGCAGGCAGGCAGAAGCAGATGAAGGCAGAGGAGCATGGTCGAGTGGATGGGTTCCGGAGTGGTGGTGGCTGGAATCGCCACTCATAGGTAGGGTAGAAAGGAATCCAGAGCTGGGAAACGAAGGCTGGTACACCAAGGAGGATTACTAAACAGGAGGAAAGCAAAGCTGGTAAGTACAAATATGAATATCCAGAGAACAAACCTTAACTAGTTTCACTTTGAGCTGTCTGGTTACTACCACAAAGAGCAGAGCAACAATCTGGCGGTGAGTCAGCATCTCAGCCCCTCCTAAATACTCCCGACCTTGATGAGCAACAGGAAACAGCTGCCTACCCCAACGGATCACCTGGAAGACAAAAAACACTCCCAACCACACAGCCTGCCCCGACCCATGACAGTTTTGTCCTTATTGTCCACAAGGAAAAACCCCGCTCCAAGTGGAGAGAATGACACAAGCGCTTAGGGAGTATTTGATGTATTTTTACATGGCCTGCCGCTCAGGCCCGGAGAGCTGATAAAGCCAACTGGAACTTAATTGCACAGTCGCATGGGTGGTGGGGAGGGAGCGACAGTGCACTGGCCTTACTAATCACAGGGGCGAGATCATGATAATCAGGGGGCACTGAGGCTAAATCTGGGAAAGTGGCCTCCTGAGCAGATTGAATGGAAGAGTCGGGGGGGAATGGCAGCAAAACGCTGCATTATTTTTAAGATAAGATAAGATAAGATAAAACTTTAATGATCCCACGACGGGGAAATTTGCGCATTACAGCAGCTCAGTACAGAAAACTAAAAATAGAATAGAATAAAATAAAATAGAAAAACACTATACACATATACATATGCACTATATACAGAAAATATATAGTCAATACACACATGTACATATACACACATATACACACACATCAAACACTATATACAGATATCAAAATATATACATTTGTAGCCGGTAAGGTACACAGCATACACGGTATGCATTATATGGGTGAGTGTAATAAATAAAATGTATCTTGACTGTATGGATAAAGTGATGCAGAGGAGGTAAAGTGTCCAAGTGACTCAAGACATTATGATGTGTTATACAGTCTAACTGCTGTTGGGATGAATGACTGTGAAAGCGCTCCTTCCTGCAGCGAGGATGTTTCAGTCTCTGACTGAAGGAGCTGCTCAGCTCACCCATGGCCTCATGCAGAGGGTGATGGGGGGGGTCCATGATGGATGTCAGCTTTGCTAACATCCTCCTCTCACCCACCACCATCACAGACTCTAGAGGACATCCCAACACAGAGCTAGACTTCTGCACCAGTTTGTCGATCCTGCTCCCGTCCCTTTCGGTGCATCCACCCCCCCAGCAGGCCACTGCATAGAAAAGGGCAGATGCTACCACTGAGTCATAAAAGGTCTTTAACAGAGTCCTGCAGACACCAAAGGACCTCAGTCTCCTCAGCAGGTGTAGTCGACTCTGGCCCTTCTTATACAGGACGTCTGTGTTTGTACTCCAGTCCAGCTTGTTACTGAGATGAACACCCAGGTACTTGTAGGAGACCACTGTCTCAATGTCCTTTCCCTGGATGTTCACCGGTGCTGTAGGAGGTGGCTTCCTCCTGAAGTCTATAACCATCTCCTTCGTCTTGCTGGCGTTGATTTAGAGTGCGTTGTTCTCACACCAGCCGACAAAGTCACTGATGACACCCCTGTATTCCTGGTCGTTCCCATCTGATACACATCCAATGATGGCCGTATCATCTGAGAACTTCTGTAGGTGGCAGTGGTCCGAGTATCCTAGGAACCACAAGTAAGCCAGCAGTCTGAGAGTGAAGTGCTCTGTTGGGGTGATATGGTACTATGAGGTCTTTAAGATAAGATGGGGCCTGATTATTCAAGACCTTATAGGTGAGGAGAAGGATTTAAAGTTCTATTATAGATTTAACAGGGAGCCAATGAAGAGAAGCCAATATGGGAGAAATCTGCTCTCTCTGTATGTGTTGGTCCATTGTAGATGCATATGTGCCACCTGCACACTGAACTGACTTTTATCCTGCCCAGTTGGTCTGGTCACATCATATGGCAAATGTGTGTTCAATTGTGAGTTGCTGTGTGCAACAGATGACAGTGGTGTTGGAGTTGTATTTGCATTCTGCTGCCAATGTTTACAGTTTTGAGATGCAGGTGTGAAATGACAAAGACTGTGTGAAACTTTCAGCAATACACATGTGAAGTGTGTTTAGTGAGTGGAAATGTGTTTTCTGTTGCTTAAAAGGGAGTGATTGAGTTGCACTGGATGTGGCTAACTGCCTGGACTGTGTTTGCACTTTGGCCAGAGGAGTGTGTGGTTTAGGCTTCTGTGGATTTGATCTAGCGAATGAGGTTTAGTATCCTAGCATTTGTGAAATACTGTAATACCCACATTATTTATTCATATATGGATTGTTGTTTTGTGTGTCTGCAGTCTGTCAGGCTGTCTGATCACAGAGGAAGGCTGTACTTCTCTCGCCTCAGCTCTGAGCTCCAACCCCTCCCATCTGAGAGAGCTGGACCTGAGCTACAATCATCCAGGAGACTCAGGAATGAAGCTGCTGTTGGCTGGACCGAAGGATCCACGCTGGAGACTGGACACTCTCAGGTATGGAGAGGATTTCTGATGGAGGAGGAAGACCTTCTGTTTCATTCAGTTCCTGTTTGTTTCATGCATATGTGGCATGAACACTAGTCCAATTTAATAATATTAGGAGATAGGCTGATTGTGTCCAAAGATAATTATGCTGGAACAATAATGACGACTGCCTTTTGGTCACCGTTTATTGATTATGTGGATCTCTTTTTTGACAGTCCAGTAATTTTTAGAAAAATCCTTATCACTCTCTCACTGAATTAGATAAATATCTGTGTAGATAGGCAGTCATTTAAATTACTTTTCCCCCCTCAATCTAGACTCAGTAATAGTGATATAGAAAACATAATTTTAGGGTTTTTTTGTGTGTGTGAACTTATCAATAGCAAAAAATGAAATATCACATTTATTTATTTAAGTATTCAAACACTTTACTTCATACTTAATTGCTGCCAAAGTGCATCAACTACAGCCTCAAATCTTTTTGAGAATGATGCAGCAAGCTTTTGCACAACTGGATTGATAGAGTTTCTGCCATTCTTTGTAAATCCTTTCCAACTCAGTCAGGTTGGATGGGGACTATTGGTGGGCAGCCATTTTCAGGCCTCTCCAGAGATGTTCGTCATCTGACTGGGTCACTCTAGGACAGGGTTCATTAACTACATTTGTCTAAGGGCCAGAATTTTTCTCGGTAGACAGTGTGAGGGCAAGATGCTTTTGTAAATTAAAATCTAATTAATATAGTATCCTAAGAAATATAGAGATTCTGGGTTTGTCCAACTCATAAGAAAGCAGAAGCAGGGAGAGTTTTATGGTTTGATCCTGGAGTTGAAGCTGCAACATGGCCGCTTTTGGGCATATTTTAGGATGTCAGTGGGACAGTTTGAGCTCTTGTTGGCAGAGTTGGGACCAGATGTGAGGAGGCAGAGGATAATATCAGAGAGCCGACTGACTCAGAACAGCATGTAGCTGTGTGTCTGAGGGAAAATAGTACGAGTTTACTGTTCCCACATCCAAGGGCGTAACTTTGGGTCCAACATTGGGGGTTAAGCTCTCTGCCTATTTATTTATTTATTTATTAAATCATTAAATTATTTATCATTTAGGATTCAGGAGATTTTGGGTTAACCATATTAGAAATAAATTGTAATGCTTTTGCTATGTATTTATTTAACTTTCTCTGTATTTACTCTCCACCTTCAACAATTAAGAAAAGACTTACATTTTTCATTTCTTCCAATAGCAACAAATATTCCAAGTGTGTGTATTTACCTGGTGCACTATAATTTGGTTAGGAGAAATTACGACACAGTTCCACAATTATAGCCATTAGTAATTAAACAAGAGTAGACTAAAACCCTTCATGTCAATTTCAGCAATTATGCTTAAATGTACATGTATGACATTGCGTTGGGTGATACCAAGTTTTTGTGGGGAGAGTGGGGGTTACATTACCAAATGATTAAACATGCTAGTATTTTACCCAAAATTGATAATGGTAAATGGACTAGTTCTTATATAGCGCTTTTCTACTCAGTCAGAGCACTCAAAGCGCTTATACAACACGTTTTTTACATTTACCCATGCACACCCATTCATACAAGCACTTCCATGTTAACTAAGCTAAGTGCTTTTTAATTAAAAAACATCCACACACATTCACACTCCGACGGAACGGTCGGAGAGCAACTTGGGGTTAAGTATCTTGCCCAAGGATACATTGGCATGTAGCCTGGAGTAGCCAGGAATCGAACCCCTGACCTTCCGATCAGTAGGTGACCTGCTCTACCTACTGAGCTACAGCCACCCCAAATAATGAATAAAGAAAATTAACATGTTATTTATGTAAGATGTTTTTTGTGAATTGAAATGATGTGACTTTATTGGGGGGGCTACAGTGATTGGATAAGATTATTGGGGGGGGGGGGGGGGGGGGGGTCTTAACCCCCCTATCCCCCCCGGAAATTACGCTCATGCCCACATCTCTGTATATTCAGTACATTTTGAAATATGAGCTCACATGTTATTAAATGTAGCGCTCTGATTGGTCAGACCTGTTTGTTTGCTTGCGAAAGTGAGAAAAATCAAACTTGATCTGAAAGAATAAATGCTGCTAAATCGTCCTGTGAAATGATGCGGCTGGTGTGAAAGGCTGCATTAAGAACAGGCGAATCCGAAAAATATTTTTAACGCACGAAACGTTTGCACGGAATTTACGCGTCTGGTGTGTAGAGGCCTTTAGAGACACAGTATGTATTTTATTTTAGTGTAAAAAGCAGCTTAGTTGCAAATAAACAAAAGTAGGAATAATAAATTTAAATATCAGCATTGGAGTGATGAAAATATTCCAACATTCCCCCCTTGAAACCCTTCTTAGGGTATCATCTACAAAATATAAGGGGCCCTGTATGAGAATGATCCTGGTGTAGTCTGCTGAGTCAATTTTCAATTCAATTCAAATAAGCCTAATCTTAAAAATAGAGAGGGTGTCTGTCTCCCGAATCCAAGCTGGGAGCTGGTTCCACAGAAGAGGGGCCTGAAAGCTGAAGGCTCTGCCTCCCATTCTACTCTTAAGTATCCGAGGAACCACAAGTAAGCCAGCAGTCTGAGAGAGAAGTGCTCTGTTGGGGTGATATGGTACTATGAGGTCTTTGAGATAAGATGGGGCCTGATTATTCAAGACCTTGTAGGTGAGGAGAAGGATTTTAAATTCTATTCTAGATTTAACAGGGAGCCAATGAAGAGAAGCCAATATGGGAGAAATCTGCTCTCTCTTTCTAGTCCCTGTCAGTACTCTAGCTGCAGCATTTTGGATCAGCTGAAGGCTTTTCAGGGAGCTTTTAGGACAGCCTGATAATAATGAATTACAATAGTCCACCCTAGAAGTAATAAATGCATGAATTAGCTTTTCAGCATCACTCTGAGAAAGGATGTTTCCTTTTTTTATGAATACACTCCTGATCAAAAACAAGATTTCTCACAGTGTTACTGGAGGCCAAAGTAATGTCATCCAGAGTAAGTATCTGGTTTGACACCATGTTTCTAAGATTTGTGGGGCCGAGAACAAGAATTTCAGTTTTTGGATTTAGTAGCAGGAAATTAGAGGTCATCCAGTCCTTTATGTTTTTAAGACATTCCTGCAGTTTAAAGCTGAGTATCATCTGCATAACAATGAAAATTGATGCAGTGCTTTCTAATAATACTGCCTAAGGGAAGCATGTATAATGTAAATAAAATTGGTCCTAGCACAGAACCCTGTGGAACTCCATAATTAACCTTAGTGTGTGAAGAAGTCTCCCCATTTACATGAACAAATTGGAGTCTATTAGAGAAATATGATTCAAACCACTGCAGTGCAGTACCTTTAATACCTATAGCAAGCTCTAATCTCTGTAATAAAATGTTATGGTCAACAGTATCAAAGCTGCACTGAGGTCCAACAGGACAAGAACAGAGATGAGTCCACTGTCAGAGGCTCTAAGAAGATCATTTGTAACCTTCACTAATGCTGTTTCTGTACTGTGATGAATTCTGAAACCTGACTGAAACTCTTCAAATAAACCGTTCCTCTGCAGATGATCAGTTAGCAGGGTTATATTAGTTTTGGATTTTATCATTTAGTTTTAATTAGTTTTTACTTTTTTTTTTCTTTAATTCAGTTAGTTTTAATTAGTTTTCAGAGTGGTTTTGCTCGTTTTTAATTAATTTTTATTTTTGGTTTATTGCTTAGTTTTAGTTTCCTTAGTTTCAGTATTAGTTTTAGTTTTTCATACTTTGTCAGGTGCAAGATTCAAGATACAAGAGTAACTCTTGTGTAATAAAAACTCAACAAAAGATATGTTTAAAGAAATATATTCAACAGACAGCAGCACTACCTGCTAAATGTGTGTAATATTAAGGACACACATGAACATTAACAGGGAGAAACAGAAAAACATGAACTCCCAAACTCAATAAATTCTACAATAAACTTCCAATAAAGTTCAGTCAGTGCAGTAGATTAACAGCAACTTCTGTTTTGGAGCTAGCTTGGTTAGATGCTCCATATGTGGCCGACCTCATGTCACATTTCTGCTTGTGTAGCTGGATTGTGTGTGTTCATTACCTTGTGGTCGTGTGCTGGTGTTTTATATGCGGTGCCGGCTGGGACTTCTTTTGGTCCTCGCTCTTTGTGCTCAGTTTTTTGGCTATAAACATATTTGTCCCTGTTATTTCTTCATTCCCTCGCGTCCTTGTATTGATTGTTCCTGATTGTTATTCTCTCACTGATAAAGTGGCCGGAAACGCACAAGGACGGAACAGGTTCATCACAATGTTGCGGCTGCGTGGCAGCGACGAGTAGTCAAATTTCTATGGAGGTGAACGCCAGATCACGTCGGTTCAGAGCGGTTTCCGTAGCTGCCTTGTGTGCGCTTCTCAGGTGGACTTTGATGTTGGTGTTTTTTCCTCACTGAGACGTGTTCCATACATTTTTCATCATTCACAGCAAGACACGCTTCTATCTGTATTATTGGACTCAAAGAAACTCCATATGAGACTCTGCCGCTTTCTCGGGAGACCGCTGCCATTACGTGCCAGCGCGGTGAGCGCGCGCGCGCACAGCTGCCCGACGGCGCTCCCGGTTTAAACTCGGAGAGCGGAAAATGATCAATTCATAAGGCTTTTAAATAAAACGACAAACAAGAAAAGGAAGGTCATTTTATTTATAATTTTAGTTAGTTTTTTAAACTCACAATACAGTTTTAGTTAGTTATCGTTTTTTCCTTTTAATTTTAGTTTTTATTTATTTCAGTTAACGACAATGTTTTTTCAATTTCAGTTTTCTTTTTTTCGTTCAATTTCATTAACTATAATAACCCCGTCAGTTAGCTGTTTTACAACTACCGTATTTTTGGACTATACGTCGCTCCGGAGTATAGGTCGCACCAGCCAAGAAATGCATAATAAAGAAGAAAAAAACATATATAGGTCGCACTGGACTATAAGTCGCACTTTTTTTTTGGGGGGGGGGGGGGGGGGGGGGGGGGGTGTTGATAGAAGCCAAGACCCAGAGCAGAAATTCCATCTTGAACGGCAATTTAAAATAATAATGGATTAAAGAACAGGACGAACACGGTTACGCCTACGTTCTGCTAACGTAACACATTCAGCTACATGACGCACAACGAACACGTGTTCGGTATGTTAACGTAACATTAAGTTATTCAGATAACCATAGCATAAAGAACATACTAACAAGTTAACCAAACCATCAATCTATTGAATTCTTCATCCTCGGTGTCACTTCTAAACAATTCCGTACACTCCGTAGACGAAGCGCCGCTTCCTCTTCTGTGTCGCGTTAGTCAGACTCGTCGTCAGCTAAAGTTCCAATTATTCCAGCCTTTCTGAATCCCAACAGGATGGTTTGGTTGTCACTGAAGCCCATGTTTTCTTGATCCATCCAATGACTTCCAGGAAAGTTGGGTGGCGCATTCTCCCAGTTGCCGTTAAGCTGTGCTCTCCATCCATCATCCACTGCGCCCACAGGTTACGCAAGACTGCCTTAAAGCTGCAGTTCACGGAGATGTCAAGTGGCTGGAGTATTTTGGTTCATGTGTTATAAATGTCACATATACGTCGCTCCGGAGTATAGGTCGCACCCCCAGCCAAACTATGAAAAAAAGTGCGACTTATACTCCGGAAAATACGGTACTCTTTCAAGAATCTTTGAGAGAAAAGGAAGGTTGGAGATTGGCCTATAATTAGCTAAGACAGCTGGGTCAGTGATGGCTTTTTAAGTAGAGGTTTAATTACAGCCACCTTGAAGGTCTGTGGTACATAGCCAACTAATAAAGACAGATTGATCATTTTTAAGATTGAAGCATCAATAATTGGAAAGACTTCTTTGAACAGTCTAGTAGGAATGGGATCTAACAAACATGTTGCTGGTTTGGAGGAAGTAACTATTGAAGTTAACTCTGAAAGATCAACTGGAGCAAAGGAGTCTAAACAAATACCAGCAGTGCTGAAAGCAGCCGAACATGAAGAATAATCTTTGAGATGGTTATGAATAATTTTTCTCTAATGTCTAAAATTTTATTTGTAAAGAAATCCATGAAGTCACTACTAGTTAACGTGAAAGGAATACTCGGCTCTACAGAGCTCTGACTCTTTGTCAGCCTGGCTACAGTGCTGAAAAGAAACCTGGGGTTGTTCTTATTTTCTTCAATTAATGATGAGTAGTAAGATGTCCTAGCTTTACGGAGGGCTTTTTTATAGAGCAACAAACTCTTTTTCCAGGCTAAATGAGCATCTTCTAATTTAGTGAGACGCCATTCCCTCTCCAGCTTTCGGGTTATCTGCTTTAAGCTGTGCGTTTGTGAATTATACCACGGAGTCAGGCACTTCTGATTTGAAGCTTTCCTTTTCAGTGGAGCCACAGTATCCAAAGTTATACGCAGTGAGGATGTAAAACTATTGACGAGATAATCGACCTCACTGGGAGCAGAGTTTAGGTAGCTGCTCTGCACTGTGTTGGCACTGAAGAGCATAACAATGAAGAAATTAGATCCTTAAACTTAGTTACAGCACTTTCAGAAAGACTTCTACTGTAATAAAACTTATTCCCCACTGCTGTGTAATCCATTAAAGTAAATGTAAATGTTACTAAGAAATGATCAGACAGGAGGGGGCTTTCAGGGAATACTGTTAAGTCTTCAGTTTCTATGCCATATGTTAGGACAAGATCCAGAGTATGATTAAAGTGGTGGGTGGGCTCCTTTACATTT
Organism: Archocentrus centrarchus; assembly: GCF_007364275.1. Lineage (NCBI taxonomy): Eukaryota > Metazoa > Chordata > Actinopteri > Cichliformes > Cichlidae > Archocentrus > Archocentrus centrarchus. The sequence goes on from NC_044347.1 coordinate 2,429,402, forward strand.
TGAGAGAAGCCAATTGAATCTAACAATAGATTAAATGCAGTGTTGAGGCTGTCATTCTCAGCATCTACATGGATGTTAAAATCACCCACTATAATGATTTTATCTGAACTGAGCACTAAATCAGATAAAAAGTCTGAGAAATCAGACAGAAACTCTGAGTAGGGACCAGGTGGACGATAGATAATAACAAATAAAACAGGTTTTTGATTTTCCCAATTAGGATGGACAAGACTAAGAGTCAGGCTTTCAAAAGAATGAAAACTTTGTCTGGGTCTTTGATTAATTAATAAGCTGGAATTGAAGATTGCAGCTAATCCTCCTCCTCGACCTGTGCTTCGAGCATTCTGACAGTTACTGTGACTCGGAGGTGTTGATTCATTTAAACTAACATATTCATCCTGCTGTAACCAGGTTTCTGTAAGGCAGAATAAATCAATATGTTGATCAATTATTAAATCATTTACTAACAGGGACTTGGAAGAGAGAGACCTAATGTTTAACAATCCACATTTAATTGTTTTATTTTTTGGTGTAGTTGATGAAGCTGTATTATTTATTGTTTTTGAGTTTTTATGCTTAAATAGCTTTTTGCTGATTTTAGCTTTGTTTTTTGGTGGTCTGGGAGCAGGCACCGACTCTATGGGGATGGGGTTTTGGGGGGATGGCAGGAGGAGAGAAGTTGCAGAGAGGCGTGTAAGACTGCAACTCTGCTTCCTGGTCTCAACCCTGGGTAGTCAGTTTTTAGGAGGGTTAATAAATTTGGCCATATTTCTAGAAATGAGAGCTGCTCCATCCAAAGTGGGATGGATGCCGTCTCTCCTAACAAGACCAGGTTTTCCCCAGAAACTTTGCCAATTATCTATGAAGCCCACGTCATTTTTTGGACACCACTCAGACAGCCAGCGATTCAAGGAGAACATGCGGCTAAACATGTCGCTCCTAGTCTGATTGCGGAGGGGCCCAGAGAAAACTACAGAGTCCGACATTGTTTTTGCAAAGTTACACACCGAGTCAATATTAATTTTAGTGACCTCCGATTGGCATAACCGGGTGTCATTACTGCCGACGTGAATAACGATCTTACCAAATCTATGATTAGCCTTAGCCAGCAGTTTCAGATTTCCATGAATGTCGCCTGCTCTGGCCCCTGGAAGACATTTGACTATGGTCGCTGGTGTCTCTAGCTTCACGTTTCTCAAAACAGAGTCGCCAATAACCAGAGTTTGTTCCTCGGCGGGTGTGTCGCCGAGTGGAGAAAAACGGTTAGAGACGTGAACAGGTTGGTGGTGTACCCGGGGCTTCTGCTTAGGACTACGCTTCCTCCTCATCGTCACCCAGCCGGCCTGTTTTCCCTGCTGCTCGGGATCTGCTGGGGGGGAGCTAACGGCGGCTAAGCTACCATGGTCCGCACCCACTACAGGGGCCTGGCTAGATGCAGGATTTTCCAGGGTGCGGAGCCGAGTCTCCAGTTCAGAAAGCCTGGCCTCCAGAGCTACAAACAGACTACATTTATTACAAGTACCGTTACTGCTAAAGGAGGCCGAGGAGTAACTAAACATGTGACACCCAGAGCAGGAAAGTGCAGGAGAGACAGGAGAAGAAGCCATGCTGGTAGTGAGTCGGCTAAGAGCTAAATCCCCATCACATGCCTCTATGAACATGTTCCACTCTGTACAGTCATAACAGTCCTGTAGACACTGTATGGACTCCTCTGTCCAGTGTTTAATGTCCTTTGTAGCTGCCCCTGGGTCAATAAACGGGAGTCTCGACAGGTGCTTCAACTCTTTATTTCCACTTCATTGTGCACCGTGAAAACTTAAAAACAGATACAAAAAAAACAATTTATTTACAATACATCATCAACAGGAAACTTACAATTATCACAACAACTAAATCACAAAAGGCAAACGTACCTCGTTCCGTCACCGAGGGGTGCTATATTACGGATCATCTATAAGGCTGCCCGTCACCTTAAGACTAATAATAAACAATAAAATCCTTAAATACGATCCATACAATTCAGAAGAAACGAAGATAAAAATTCAAACCGACAACTCACCAAGCAAACATCCAACAAGGAAAAAGAAGCCACGGGGAAACCGGACACCACGCCACACCAAACAAACGAAAATGAGGCAACGCATGCCAACAGAAAGCAGGTGAGGGCCATAAAACCTAATTCCCTTTTGCTGGTCCTTCACCTCCTCTCCACCACACACACCGCCTCCTGTGGCCACTCCAAGACAATTCGGTGTCAATTACACTCCCCCCAATCATACCACGATAAATTCATAATCAATCGAATTATACATGATTCACAAACAGTTAAAACTCTGACACCGAACTGTCTCACAACTAAAATAAGGAATCAAATTTTCCAATCATTCATTTCCAAGCAACAACACTAACTTCTGGATGGGTCTCTCAAGGATGACGGTCCTAAAAGGGGGGTCCGATTTCCCATGCAGCCTCCGATCTGTGACTTGAACCCTAACCCTACGAACCAACTTATCAGTTCCTTGAATGGTCTCCACCACTCGCCCCAACTGCCACTGATTCCTCGGAAGTGTATCCTCAATGACGATGACAATGTCGTTTGTTTTAAGGTTGCGCCGAGGCTTATGCCATTTCTGACGCAGGGAAATATTCAATAAATATTCCCTCTTCCAGCGTCCCCAAAACTGCTCAGTCAAGTATTGCACTCGTCGCCATCGTTTCGTTGCATATACATCCTCTCTTACAAATTTCCCAGCAGAAGGAAGGGCAATCTGAGACTTCATCAAAATAAGATGATTAGGTGTCAAAGGTTCCAATGATCTGGGATCATTGATACCGTCCACATTCAAGGGGCGGCTATTCACTATAGCCATAGCCTCATAAAAGAGTGTTCGAAGTGAGAAATCATCGAGCCTACCTGGACAGACACAAAGCATGGCATTCAAAACATTCCGCACGGTTCGAATTTGCCGCTCCCAAACGCCACCCGCATGACTCGCCGCTGGTGCACTAAAAATGAATTCACACTGTTTATTTGCCAGATAAGCCTCCAATTTCTTGGGATCACACTGTTTCAAAGCCTTCTTAAACTCGTTCCTAGCCCCCACAAAATTTGTGCCATGATCACAATAAAGCTGACGTACAGCCCCCCTGAGGCTGATAAAACATCTTAAAGCGTTTATAAACGCATCCGTTGACAAATCTTCCAACGTCTCAATGTGAATAGCCCTTGAGGAAAGACAAGTAAAAATCAATCCGTACCTCTTGTGTTCCGTGCGTGCCCTTTTAATAATAAAGGGACCAAACACGTCCATCCCACAATATGTGAATGGTGCTGAGGCCTCCACCCGTGCCTCCGGGAGCTCAGCCATCTGCTGCTCCTCTGCCGGACGTCGAAGCTTCCTACAAGTCACACAATGATGTATCAACCTAGCAGTGGATTTACTCCCACCAATGACCCAAAACCCATTTGCTCGAAGTTCCATTTGAGTCTGGCTTCGACCTTGGTGACAAATCCTCTCATGAAAATGAAGAAGCACAAGCTCGGTAATGTGTGAACTCTTAGGAAGAATAATTGGGTGTTTCAACCCTTGACTGAGAGATGACTGCCTCAACCTCCCACCAACCCTAAGAATTCCCTTATCCAAAATAGGATTGAAACGAAAAAGGGGACTGGAGTGGGGAAGACTATCCCCCTTCTCCAACGTTCTTCTCTCTTCGGAGAAGGCTTGTTGCTGGACAAGTCTAACTACCACTTCCGTCGCGCTCTCAATTTCCTCTACCGTAATGTGATCACTATCATGCCTTTGTCTGGATGTCATCCTCCTGATTCTCGCCACCACCTTAAGGAGCCGTATCCAAGAGGAAAATCGGCTCAACCTATCAAGCATATCATCGCAATCGCTTGTAATCGCCACATTCACTTGTGCTGCCCTCACTTCTGGATCACGCACCAACAGCACAGCGGAAGGAGGGGATGTTAACTTCAGCTCATGCTGCCACAAAAAACTTGGTCCCATCATCCAGTTAGTTGATAAAAGGCCAGAAGCATTTAACCACTTAACTGGCGGCTAAAAAAAACAAAAAACGCCTGAAAAAGCATACCCAAATTAAATCAGCTGCTGTTCCTGAACTCTTTGGAGTACACACAAAAGTTTAGTGTCTTTGCGAAGCAGACAACCTATATTTTTCATTTATGTAGTCAAAAGCACTGTAACTGTAATGAGTTTGTAGCTATTAAGTTTGGAACACAGAAAAAGTAGACAATTTTTGCCTCGCCTAGATTTTTCCTGATTGTTATCATGTAACTACACACTGAATATAGAAGGTAACGACTGGAAAATACATTGGAGCTGTAGAATGAAGTCTTTTTGTCGTGCATTTCGAATTTCATCAAGATAGCACAAAAGCCTATTGTTTTGTAAAGGTTTTTGTGCATTGATGCCCTGGCGTGCTCTCTCATGTGCCATTTGGATAGTCCAAGTGCCGCATCTAAGCCCCCTTTGACATGCAAATTTTAAAGGGCTGTAACTCCTCAATGCTTCAACATACAGTCATCAATGAGGGCTCTAATCAAAGATACTGTCCTGAGGAATCCTGTACTACACACAAAATTACTGAATAAATCATAAATAAAGCCATATTAATCCAATAAAATATGAATGACACTATTGTACATTGTAAAAAAAAAAATAGTCACAAAACAAATCACCATTTCTGTAAATGCTATTTTATTTTTCAGAGTAATGTAAAAAAAAAAACACAGCACAGCAAACTGCAACTATTTACAATTATTCTGCTCTACCCCCACCCCCCCTCACATGGAATTTTCAATGTGCCACTGGTTATAGCAGTCTCTGTTTGGGACAAAGCACAATGGCTTGTCACATGTGGTGCACTGGCCCTTCTGGCCTGTGCTGTAACAGGCATTAGATCCTCTTCATCAGATGAAGAAGCCTCTTCCACCATCTTCTCTTTGGCTGGCTGCCACTCATGATCAGAGGTTCCCCTAATTTGTAAAAGAAGGAAAATGTCAGGCCTTCATGCACCAAAAACCCAGTCATTTTTCAGTGATTCCCTTACACACACAAATAAATACATTGTATATCAAAAAAAGTTACAGTAAATGCAGACAGTGCATACACACATAAAATAAAAACCACACAATCCTCCCAGTAGTCCTTGTCTGATACAAAATGTACAACCTCCTCCCATACAATAACCCCCACCCCCAACTTGTAAAACTTTAGACACTTACTGGTCATCTCCATCGGAAAACAAATCTTCTTCTGATGTTGGATCATCAGTTGAACCCAAAAAGTCTGATGCTGAAATGTCGCTCTCTCTCCGTGTGAGCAATTCCACAACCTCCTGAGCGCTGAACTTGGTCTTGCCGGCGGCCCGCTGTGCCATTTCGCAAAACTCCAAAACAACGATGCGATCACGACGAATCTCAAATGAAGCTCTGAGACGTTGTCCACCTCACCTTGCCCTTTTATCGGGTGATGCTGACGTAATAGAGAAGCCCGCAAAACCCCCAATCGATACTTACAGTACACCTTTCCCTACCCCCAAACACCTGGCACATTTCAATACGTAAATCACACCACTATACAGCGCCCACGCAAACACACAATATAAGTGGCGCCACAGCGGCGCACGGTTATATTTTCTGTGTAATGGTGCATGCCAAGCTCAGCATTACATACATATTTACATCAGAACGGCATATAATACGAGGACGAGCTGAGAATAAAAACTTACCTTCTGCCTTCTGAGTAACAGGTGTTCATTTGCAGCGATAAAACTGGTCAAATCAGCGACGACATTCTCTAATACAAAATAATCCACTCTCGTGAGTCATTTAGTCACTTCGTTGAATAAATGTAGTCTGTTTTTGATGCATTCTGACAATCCATTGCCGAGAGAAAACATTGTAAATACTGTTTATGCACGTCAGCGCATAGACTCCTACTTCCTGTTTGGTTTACGCATGGAGGACGCAGCAAATACGCACTGAATACGCAGGGAGTTTATGCCTTCATGTGAAAACACACCCCATAGTGCCATATACCCACGTGTCGGGAATTTTATTGGCTATCCATCTGTGGTTTTAGATTTCAGGTTAGAGTTGACCAATAAGAACGATTGGAGAACATTTGGGGGCATGTCCTTAAATGTCACATGACGCTCTCTGGATATTATTGGCTCTGGAAAATCCATTTCATAACATGATTGGCTAAATGAGGTGTCAATCGAATTCTGAGGGTCTAGTCTGTCATATAAAAGCATCGTGAGGGCGAACGGCAGCGTTACTGTGACGCTATGAGGCTTCAAAGTCGGAAATCGCTACAGAGGGCCCGGGGGCGGGCCCTTGCCAGTTAACAGGTTAAACCCCTGGAGGCATGATCAGCTGGATTTTCAGATGTATCAACAAAATGCCACTGGCTACAGTTTGTTTCTCCCTTTATTACTTGGAGTCTATTTGCCACAAATACATGAAACCTTCTCACGTCATTATTAATATAGGCCAATACCACTTGGGAATCTGTCCAAAAAAATTCCTCATCGATTTTCATTTCCAGTTCAACCCTCAACATGGCACTCATTCTGGCGGAAACCACAGCAGCAGAAAGCTCCATTCTAGGTATACTCAGGAGCTTCGTGGGTGCTACTCTTGCTTTAGCCATCACTAGGCTACAGTAAACCTCTCTGTCGTTATTAATGTACCTCACATATGAACATGCGCCATAACCGACGCTACTGGCGTCTGAAAAATGATGCAACTCTATCCGAACAATAGATTTAAATTCTGGCGGATGATAACATCTGGGTATTATAATTTCTTGCAATTTGGGCAAGTCCCCTTTCCACTCCTCCCATCGAGAGCCTAAATCCTCAGGAAGAGGCTCATCCCATCCAGCACCCTGTCGACACAAATCCTGCAGAATACGCTTTCCGCATAAGGTAACGGGGGAAATAAACCCGAGCGGATCGTATATAGAGGCGATAACTGAGAGAATGCCACGACGACTAGAAGGCTGATTCTTAAGGTTTACATCAAAACTAAAACTATCTTGTTCTATTGACCACTGGATGCCCAAAGCACATCCTATTAACGGCTCATCTAAACCAAGATGCAAGCCTCCAGCCTTCGTCGCTCTCTCAGAAGCGTCAACACAATCCAGTACCTCCAATCTGTTTGAGTTAAATTTATGCAGACGTAGGCCCCCTTTCTTACATAACTCCCGTGCTTCTATAATCAAATCCTCTGCATCCTTAACAGAAGGAACACTAGTTAGGCCGTCATCTACATAAAAATTCTTCTCAATGAAAGCCGATGCCAAAGGATAATCCACCTTATGTTTCTGGGCCAGATACTTGAGGCCAAAATTAGCGCACCCAGGGGATGAAGTAGCGCCAAAGGGGTGAACTGTCATCCGATATTCTTGCGGTTCCGCTTCCAGATCTGCACCACCCCACCACAGGAACCTCAAATAGTTCCGCGCTGCCGGGGGAACAAAGAATTGATGAAACATCCTTTCGATGTCGCATACCACAGCTACATTTTCCTTCCGAAAGCGACAAAGGACTCCTATCAAAGAGTTAATCAAGTCAGGACCAGTCAATAGAACATCATTTAATGAAACTCCCCGAAACCTTGCTGAGCAATCAAAAACCACCCTCAACTTCTCCAGATTCTGCGAGTGGTATACACCATGATGCGGTATATACCACACTACTTCTCCCTCACATAGTGGGGGGGCTAACTCTGCATTACCCCTTTTGAGGATTTCCTCCATAAAGGTCTGATAATGATCATAATACTGCTGATTAGCCCTTAGTTTCCTCTTCAAATGCTGTAAACGAGCAATAGCTACGCCCTTATTATTGGCAATATGGGGGGTATATTACTCTTAAAGGGCAGGGGGAGCTCATAATGTCCATCCTCTCTTTGCCATATATTATCACGGAGAAGTTGTATAAAAAGCATATCCTCCTGAGAAACGCACTGATCTTTATAGGACTTCTCATTAAAGTCCGACTCAAGAACCTTAAGAATATCACTACCGGGTGGTGCGAACACCTCTCTTGCCGTAACTCGATGCACAAAGCTCTGATTTCCTTGCCGATCGAAATGTGGGTTGGAGGACCCGGTTATACTCCATCCGAGTACCGTTCTTTGCGCGAAGGGTTCGTTCTCACCCCCTCTAACAACCTCCAACGGTACCAATGCTGACGTACAATCATAACCCACAAGCAATCCAACTTCACATTCTTGCAATGGCAACAGCTTACCGGCCAAATGCTTCAAATGAGGCCACTGCAGAGCGGTACTATCAGTTGGAATATGAGATCTATCCACCGGAATAAAATCCCTCGAATTTGCAAACCATGTGAAATCCCACTTTTAATCACGGTGTCAACAGCTGTCATTGTGCTCAGTTTTAATTGTACTGGTTGCATATTTACATGTAACTTGCTAACTAAATCCTCCAAGATAAAGGTTGTATCACTCTGTGGGTCAAGTAAGGCATAAGTGAGCACCTCCCTACGTGGTTCTTCCACCGATGACAGGAACACTGGCACGATATTAGATGTGGAAGGAAGGCCCTTAGTCACAGCATGAGACGATACACTACGTACCTCCTGACCGGCGTCATCCACCCCCGGAGAGAGGTGTGGCTCCAGTGCTGTGGCAGACGAATTGTCACTCTCGCTATGCAAACAGGTTGGATGACGCCGTCCACAAGTAGCACACGTGTGCCGCCTCCTGCAATTCCTCATAACGTGCCCCCCCCACAAACAACCAAAACAGAGTCGGTTCTCTCGAATAAAGGTTCTCTTATCATCAATTGTTTTCTCTGCGAAGATGGGACATCTTGCTACACCGTGCGTTTCATTTTCACAAACCAAACAAGATATTCTTGATTTAGAACCATTTGTTACATTTGTTTCAAAAGGGGGGGCATCACTTTGAGAGCTCGTATTAAAGGTACTGACTCGCTTTGACTTATCTTCCGCTGCCTTAGAGTTCAATAAGAAAGGGGAAACAATAGGATTGCATACAATACGGACCTCCTTTTGCAGGAAATCCACAAAATGCAAAAAGCCTGGATAATTACCGGATGCATCTAACTCATCAACAACAAACCTACCCCATTTACGTACAATCCACTCCGGTAACTTCTTAAGCAATTTATGATTTTCCTCACAATCGTTCAAAATGTCCAATCCCTTGACATAAGGCATAGCCTCAGCACACCCCTTTAAAAAATCCACAAAATCTCTAAGGGCCAAGGGATCATTTTCACTGATCCTAGGCCATTTCATAAGCCTTTCTCGGAGAGCTCTCTGGACGATAAATGGATTTCCATATCTCTCCTCTAACAATGTCCAAGCACTGTGATAGGCATCCTCAGAATTTCTATAAAAAAATCCCTCCACAGCCTTGCGTGCCTCCCCTACAAGGTAATGTTTCAAATATAACATTTTTTCACAGACTAGGAGGGGTTTCTTACCAATAAGAGTCATAAAGGAGATCTTCCAGTCAATAAATTTCAAGGGGTCCCCGGAAAAGGTTGCCAAGTCGGGGGGAGACAGGTGACACATGCTCAAGGAACCCGCAATGGCTTGAGCTAAGTCAGCTGTCTCCTGATTTTTAACTCCGATTAATGTCTGTTGAGATTGAAGCGGTACAACCCCTGAATTTGATGGATCCCCGATATCCTTCCCTTGGTGACTAGACCGGATATCTCCTTGATCACCCTTTTCTCCCTGATTCCTCAAACCGTCTTCTAAATCCCTATAAGCCCTCAAACGCGCCACTGCCACCTCCACATCATTTTCTGCTTCTATTTGTTTTAACCGCAGCTTCTCCTCCTCTTGTTTGAAACGCATTGATTCAAGATGGCGGCGCGCATAGTCGCAGCGGCTCAGTGCTCTCCTTTTCGGTGCTCTGTGAAATTGTGTATGTTGTTATGTGTGCTTCAACTGTGGCTCAACACATCACCATTATGTCGGGCGGACATTATAACATACAGACGGCACGAACTCCTACATATAGGAGCACAAAGTGAGCAGGCGGTTACGGCTGACTTCCTCCACTCTCACAACATCCCGGTGGACATCGCCAGACCACCTGGCTCTTTGTGGTTCATCATCCCTGTGAGGGGGGGTCGCAGACGGAGACGGCGCAGAGAAAGGAGGCAGAAAAGAGGCGGCAGAGCTGGCGTTTTGGAGAGGCTACGTAAACGGCCTCATAGACCTCCGTTACCCAGTGTTTTCCTCGCCAATGTAAGATCACTCCCGAATAAAATGGATGAGTTGAGACTGCTGGTGGCTACAAACAGGACCGTGAAGGACTGCTGCGTTTTGCTCTTCACTGAGACCTGGCTTCATTCATCCATTCCTGATGCAGCCATCGAGCTAGCCGGCAGGACAACGCACCGGCATGACAGAATGCGGACCTCCGGTAAGAGCAGAGGAGGGGGTGTGTGCTTGTATGTAAACAACAGCTGGTGTACAGACAGTATGACTGTGAACAGCCACTGCTCTCCGGACCTGGAGTACATGACTGTTAAATGCAGGCCCATCTATCTGCCCCGTGAGTTTACAGCTGTTTTGATCACTGTTGTTTATCTTCCCCCTGATGCTAATGCTAACTCGGCTGTTAGTCTCTTACATGACACGGTTTGCAGTCAACAGAGCAGATATCCTGAGGCTGTACACATCATTGCAGGAGACTTTAACCATGTCGATTTAAAGACTGTTCTACCCAAGTTCCATCAGCATGTTAAATGCCCTACAAGAGGGAACAACACACTGGATAAAGTCTACTCTAACATCAAGCTGGGTTTCAGGGCTGTGCCACTGCCACATCTGGGCCAGTCAGACCATCTGTCCCTGCTTATGATTCCAGCATACACCCCCCTCAGCAAAACTGCTCTTTCTACATCTAAGACTGTTCAGACCTGGCCTGAAGGTGCCTCTCAACAGCTGCAGGACTGCTTTGAAACAACTGACTGGGACGTATTCAAGCACCAGGACCTGGAGCAGTACACCTCGGCTGTTCTGGACTACATCAAGTTCTGCACCGACACTGTAACTGTGGACAAGAATATCCGGGTTTTTCCAAATAGAAAGCCATGGATGAATGGAAAGGTGCAGAGCTTACTCAGAGAAAGGAACATCGCCTTCAGAGCTGGTGATGGGGCGCTTTACAGCGCTGCCAGAGCCAACCTGAAGAGGGGCATCAGGGAGGCCAAGGCTGTGTATAAGAGGAGGATTGAGGACTGTTTCCAGAGCCACGACTTCAGGCAGGTGTGGCAAGGGGTTCGGCATATTTTGAACTACAAACCCAGCCTGTTAGTTGATCAGCGTAACATCAATCTGGCAGAGGAGCTGAACAGCTTCTTTGCACGCTTTGAGGTACAGCAATCAGAGACAGCCATCCAACATCCCTCAGCAGGCAGCAGCAGCATCCTCAGGCTGCAAGAGCAAGAGGTGAGGCGTATGCTGGAAACTGTGAACCCCAGGAAAGCTGTGGGGCCCGATGGTGTCTCTGGACGGATACTGAAGGTCTGTGCGGCTCAGCTGGCTGGTATTTTTACCAGCATTTTTAACCAGTCCCTGAGCCAGGCTGCTGTCCCTTCCTGCCTGAAGTCCTCCATTATCATCCCCATCCCCAAGAAGAACACTATCAGAGGTTTGAATGACTACAGGCCAGTAGCACTAACACCAATTGTTATGAAGTGCTTTGAAAAGCTTGTCCGGGCTCACGTCATCTCCAGTCTCTCTCCCAGACTAGACCCCCACCAGTTTGCCTACAGAGCCAACCGGTCCACAGAGGACGCCATTGCCACGGCCCTCCACTCTGCCTTCTCTCACCTGGAGCAGGGGGGGAACTACGCTCGGCTGCTCTTTGTGGACTTCAGCTCGGCGTTTAACACCATCCTTCCTGGCAGACTGGTGACTAAACTGTCAGATCTGGGGATACCACGCTCCACCTGTCTTTGGATCAAGGACTTCCTGACAGACCGTTCCCAGAGGGTAAGAGTAGGTCCCCACCTCTCTTCAGCCATCAGCCTCAGCACCGGCTCTCCACAGGGCTGTGTGCTGAGTCCCCTACTCTTCACCCTCTACACACATGACTGCACCTCCATACATGCCAGTAACTGCATCATTAAGTTTGCGGATGACACCACTGTGGTGGGGCTCATATCAGGCGGGGATGAGTCAGCATACCGGGACGAGGTGCAGCGGCTGTCAAGGTGGTGCAGTGAGAATAACTTGATCCTGAACACCACTAAGACAAAGGAGATGGTAGTAGACTTTAGGAGGACAACACATGTCATTCAACCTCTGTTCATCGAGGGGGATGAAGTGGAGCTGGTTTCAGATTTTGGATTCCTGGGAGTACATCTGCAGGATGATTTGACCTGGAGTATCAATACGACCAGCATTGTCAGGAAGGCCCAACAGAGACTGCATTTCCTGAGGGTTCTTAGGAGCAACTATCTGACCCAGAATCTGCTGGTGTCCTTCTACCGTTGCTCTGTAGAGAGCATCCTGACCTACTGTCTGTGCGTGTGGTTCAACAGCTGCACAGCAGCAGACAGGAAAACACTCCAGCGAATCATCAACACGGCTCAAAAGATCATAGGCTGTCCCCTGCCCTCCCTCCAGGAACTGTTCAATGCCCGCTGCCAGAGGAGGGCACAGAACATCCTCCAGGACCCCTCACACCCTGGACACTCCTTGTTTCAGCTACTGCCATCAGGCAGACGTTTCAGGACAATGAAGGCCAGAACAAACAGACTGAGGAACAGCTTTTATGCCAGGGCTATCATTGAACTGAACTCTGTGTGGTTTGGACAGTGATGTGGGGTGGTAGTGCTGACTGTGTGCGTGCGTTGGTGTGTGTATTGGGGCTAGATTCGTCTTAATTTACTATTGTGCACTGTATTTTAGTAATCATTTTTATCACTCATATTTTTATTATTTTATTATTTATTGTCTGAGGCACCTAGAAAGGAATGCATTTTAAATTTCGTTGTGCAACTTCTGTGTACAATGACAATAAAGATTCTGATTCTGATTCTGATTTCAACTTCCTTCTGTTTAATTTCAGCCAGCATCTTCGCTTCTTCTAATTTCCATTCATTCTCCAATTTGCACATTTTCATTTGTTGAGCTTGAATTTTTCTCACCGCCTTTGCCTGTTCCACCTTAACAGCGAACTCTGCCTCAGCCTCTGCTAATTTACTTGAAACCACTGAATGGGAGATAGGAGGACAAGCTACCGACATTTCAGAAATCACAGTCTCTGTATCTGTACCTCCAAAAATGGACCCATACTCCCCTTTATTTAGGGTCATCCTCACTCGTTCTTTCTCCAATTCATCATTAAAAACTTCTTCAATAGTTTCCTTTCTTTTAACTACAAGTTCGCTGATTTCGGCGGTGAGAGAAACACAAGCATCCATTTTCTTAATAATGTCTGGTGTGGCAGTGCAGTTACGCCTGATGGGCTCATAGGACTGACATACTAAATCATAATTAGTTTTTAAATTCTGCTGGATTACATTAAGGTCATTCACTGTACAAAATCGCTTCAATTGCGTCCTGGAATCTCGAGCTGTTTGTTTCCACACATCATATTCCTTCATAAAAGACCTTTCATGTTGTTCGGCTCTCTCTCTACGCAGCTCCTGACCCTTCTCGGTCAAAACTCTTTGACGGGAGCTGGACCTGCTTGGTTGGTCGGCAGTATTATCTAAAACTTGATTTTTAACGGACATTTTACCTCATTTACCCTTTAGTTTACAATTTCCAAATTCACCAAACAATACTAAAATTCGACATTAAACCACAACAATAAACTACAAATATTTTAATCAATATAACTTTACCCTTCAACCCCAAAAAGGAGAAAAGGAATACATTATAAAACACATTCAAACCCTAAACATTAAGCACTTAATCATAGGCTTTATCACCAGTCTCTTATGTATCGCTACCCAGTTCGCTTGAACTAGAAGCGTAACAAATACCGTCCATTGGCTGAGCTCGCCGGTGCGCGAAAGGGGCGTACACTGGGCCGGACCGCCGTTATCAAATACTTGTGCAATAACGTTGATTTTCTTAGCTGAAGCCTTACTCTTCCGATGGTCGAGTTTTCACTGTAGCTGCCCCTGGGTCAATAAACGGGAGTCTCGACAGGTGCTTCAACTCTTTATTTCCACTTCATTGTGCACCGTGAAAACTTAAAAACAGATACAAAAAAAACAATTTATTTACAATACATCATCAACAGGAAACTTACAATTATCACAACAACTAAATCACAAAAGGCAAACGTACCTCGTTCCGTCACCGAGGGGTGCTATATTACGGATCATCTATAAGGCTGCCCGTCACCTTAAGACTAATAATAAACAATAAAATCCTTAAATACGATCCATACAATTCAGAAGAAAGGAAGATAAAAATTCAAACCGACAACTCACCAAGCAAACATCCAACAAGGAAAAAGAAGCCACGGGGAAACCGGACACCACGCCACACCAAACAAACGAAAATGAGGCAACGCATGCCAACAGAAAGCAGGTGAGGGCCATAAAACCTAATTCCCTTTTGCTGGTCCTTCACCTCCTCTCCACCACACACACCGCCTCCTGTGGCCACTCCAAGACAATTCGGTGTCAATTACATCCTTTATTTGAGCTTTTTCCCTCTTCAGAATTGATCTGTAAGTGGGTAGAAGGTGAACACAGTTGTGGTCTCCATTTCCGAGAGGAGGTAGAGAAAAAGATTTGTAAGCCTCCTTCACTGACCCATAACACAGGTTGAGAATCTTATCCCGCCTGCTGCGACATGTTACATACTGGGCGAAGTCAGGAAATGTCTTTTTAAGGGAAAAATGGCGAGATAGACTGAAGCTTCTGCACAACATCAGAGAGAGTCTTACAGACAGAAGACGCACTGGCCTTGGGGTGAATCTACACAACTTTGATAAAAAGCTGGGGAAACTCACGGGGCAAATAAAAAGGGCGCAGGGATACTGATAAAAGTTCCACATCAGGAGTGCAGATTCGCGCTCTAAGAGTTACAGAACTGCAGTATCTCTAATTAATGTAGAGACATTGCATTTTCCACGTCACCTTGGCGTCACGATCAAGACGATATGGTGGTCCGAAGCTGCTGACTGACAGGTCTCCGCCTGGTCACGCTCGGTTAGCCAGGTCTCTGTGAACGCCATCACACAGCAGTCCCCAAAATCCTTCTGGAATCGGACGTTTCCCTGAAGTTCATCCACTTTATTCCTGAGGGATTAAACATTTGCCAGGATCATTGGGAGCAGTGGGGTTCGGTTTAGCTGTATTTTCCTCAGCCATTGCCAACCCCCCCCTCACTTCTCTCTCTTGCGTCTTCTGTTCACCTGTACTCAACCATGGAATTTGTTCTCATCGCTTCTTCAAATGATTTCTGGAACCTGTAGCTGATACCTGACATGCTACTTGGTCTCACACAGTTCAGTTCCAGCAACTCTATCCTGCTGTATTTCCTCCTGGTTTCAGTAGCACCACTGTCAGACAGCGTGAACAGTAGGAATAGTAAAAATAGCAGCTCAATGTGTACCGTATCACCCCAACAGAGCACTTCGCTCTCAGACTGCTGGCTTACTTGTGGTTCCTAGGATACTTAAGAGTAGAATGGGAGGCAGAGCCTTCAGCTTTCAGGCGCCTCTTCTGTGGAACCAGCTTCCAGCTTGGATTCGGGAGACAGACACCCTCTCTATTTTTAAGATTAGGCTTAAAACTTTCCTTTATGATAAAGCTTATAGTTAGGGCTGGATCAGGTGACCCTGAACCCTCCCTTAGTTATGCTGCTATAGGCCTAGTCTGCTGGGGGGTTCACATAATGCACTGTTTCTTTTCATTCACCTTATTTACTTTGTTTATACTCCACTCTGCATTTAATCAATAATTGATATTAATCTCTGGCTCTCTTCCACAGCATGTCTTTCTCTCCCCTCAGCCCCCCCCTCCCCTCAGCAGATGACCCCCCCTCCCTGAGCCTGGTTCTGCTGGAGGTTTCTTCCTGTTAAAAGGGAGTTTTTCCTTCCCACTGTCACCAAGTGCTGCTCATAGGGGGTCGTTTTGACTGTTGGGTTTTCTCTGTATTATTGTAGGGTCTTTACCCACAATACAAAGCGCCTTGAGGCAACAGTTTGTTGTGATTTGGCGCTATATAAATAAAATTGAATTGAATTGAATGAAGGACTTCACATGCCGATGTCAGGTTGGGAGAACCCCTGTGGTAAATAACATGGCCTGAGTACAACAGCCAACAGCTCAGTATCTGGGCAACCTACATGTTCGTTGATGGTGATGTGACAATGGTTACTCCAGCGGTTATTAACTAGCAGAGTGAGCCCTCTTCCTCTGTGATTACCGCTCTCAGTGGAGCAAGCGCTGGTTTGTGAAAACTGCCATGTTGCCCCCAACATCTTGAATATAGTGGCCACATGCAGATGGACGTCACCATTCTGCCTAACTGGATTTTACGTATATGGCTAGCGACTGGACACATGCTTGAGATGGAGGTGAAGAGAACTTGTATTGTTATTATTATTGTTGATATATTTTTTGTTGACAGATAACCAGGTTCATAATCATCCTTTACCAAAAAGTTCATTTCAAAAACAGAATGTGATAAGAAAAGAGATAAAGTTAGTCCTTTTTACTGGAAACTATATTAAACACTACAAAGGTGATCTTGTTGATGCCTTAATATTCAGAGCAAACAGCTGAACATCAAGAACATGAGAACAAAAAAGTTAAATTCAAAAATTGCAAACACATCTATTGGACTTTTGCTGAGCTTTTAATGAATAGATCATAGGGATTAATTTTCTTTGTCCTTTGAAAGCAAACAGAAGGGGGCAGAATAAAAAAAATGATTATCATATCTGCACTGAAAATATGAATCCAAGGGATTTTTGAGGCTAATAAAATGAATGACTTCTTCAGAGCTTTGTAAAAGTTTCCAGTAAGCAACAGGAAATCTCACATTCTGCAGTCCCTCATGACTGAAGCAGCACCACTCTAAAATTAATGATTCAGGGTAGTTAAGGGATCATGATCATTATAAAATTTTCTCTCCTCTTGGAATACTCTTATTCTTATTCATACACCAATCACTAAAATTATGAAGTCGTGCTTTGACAGATTCATTGCTGTGAGAACCAATCCAACACCTACTTCAAAGAACAGGATCAGTCCAAATCATCAGCAATTGTATCCACATATGGATTGAAGTGTTTTTGGGAAATATGTTGGACTGTTCCTTTATCAGTGTGTAACAGTGTGTGTATGAGAGTGATGTAATGTCCATGTGTGCATGCTGACAGAGACTGTGCTGCTCTGACCCCCCTCCTCCTTTCAGGGCGGAGCCTGCTGGAGTGCGATGGCTGATCCCAGGTCTGAGGAAGTGTAAGTGTGTTTTTAATGTGATTGATGAAAACAAAGCAGCACACATTCAACCATCTTCAAACTGTCACATCACTCATTCACATCTCTGATGTCAGGAGTCATCATCAAAGTGTCAATCAATCAACAGATGATGGATCAATAACTGCAGCTGGATTGTGTTTGTTCTCTCCATCAGATTCCTGTCAACTCACAATCGACACAAACACAGTACACACAAAGCTACAACTGTCTGACAACAACAGGAAGGTGACACGTGTGGAGGAGGTTCAGTCATATCCTGATCATCCACACAGGTTTGAATACTGGGCTCAGCTGCTGTGCAGAGATGGTCTGACTGGTCGCTGTTACTGGGAGGTCGAGTGCAGAGGAGAGGTTTATATATCAGTGAGTTATGGAACACTCCCCAGGAGAGGTCGCACCGACTCGGAGTTTGGATTTAACAATCAGTCTTGGAGTCTGTACTGTTCTGATGAAGGTCCTCTTTACATCTGGTACGATAACAGAAAAACAGTCCTCTCCTCCTCCTCTTCCTCCTCCTCCTCCTCCTCCTCTGTCTCTAACAGAGTAGCAGTGTATGTGGACTGTCCTGCTGGCACTCTGTCCTTCTACAGAGTCTCCTCTGACACTCTGATCCACCTCCACACCTTCAACACCACATTCACTGAACCTCTTTATCCTGGGTTTGCAATCTGGTCTCCTGGTTCCTCAGCATCTCTGTGCTGAGTTTAGTGTAAAGAGCGTCCTCCTGTTAGAGAAACTCTGACTGTTGAACAGATAGTTCAGTCTGTACATGTCTGTCTCTTTCACTCACAAACACGTTTTCACATTCATGGATTCAATCAGTTGATGTTTGAAACTGTTCTCAATGATTCCTTGTAAACTTCTTCCTCTTCAGTCCTTTAAAGATGGAAGCTGCCATTATTCCAGGATCCACATGTTGTTTTTCTGTCTTTTTCCACTCAAAGCTTCACAGTGAAACTTTGAGTGGACTTGTTGGTTTTTGATTGCACAGCTGTGGTGGACGTGTCAGTAACTGCTTAGTTCCGGCTTATTGCAAAGCTGATAGAATAAGTTTAGCTTGATTATTATTTTTTTTTAATGACTTAAGAGAAAAGCTGTAGTTTGAATTTTCATTTTGCACAATATGCAAATTATCTGTAACTTTACTAATCAATTTTATTGATATAGCGTCAAATCGCCACAAACAGTTGCCGCAAGGCACTTTATAATGCAAGGTAAAGACCCTACAGTAATTACATAGAGGGAGAGATTATTAATTAATGATTAAATGCAGAGTGGGGTATAAACACAGTGAAAATGGGTGAATGAAAAGAAACAGTGCATTATGGGAACCCCCCAGCAGACTAGGCCTATAGCAGCATAATTAAGGGAGGGTTCAGGGTCACCTGATCCAGCCCTAACTATAAGCTTTATCCTAAAGGAAAGTTTTAAGCCTAATCTTAAAAATAGAGAGGGTGTCTGTCTCCTGAATCCACGCTGGGAGCTGGTTCCACAGAAGAGGCGCCTGAAAGCTGAAGGCTCTGCCTCCCATTCTACTCTTAAGTATCCTAGGAACCACAAGTAAGCCAGCAGTCTGAGAGAGAAGTGCTCTGTTGGGGTGATATGGGACTATGAGGTCTTTGAGATAAGATGGTGCCTGATTATTCAAGACCTTGTATGTGAGGAGAAGGATTTTAAATTCTATTCTAGATTTAACAGGCAGCCAATGAAGAGAAGCCAATATGGGAGAAATCTGCTCTCTCTTTCTAGTCCCTGTCAGTACTCTAGCTGCAGCATTTTGGATAAGCTGAAGGCTTTTCAGGGAGCTTTTAGGACAGCCTGATAATAATGAATTACAATAGTCCACCCTAGAAGTAATAAATGCATGAATTAGCTTTTCAGCATCACTCTGAGAAAGGATGTTTCTAATTTTAGAAATATTGCGCAAATGCAAAAAAGCGGTCCTACATATTTGTTTAATATGTGCATTGAAGGACATATCCTGGTCAAAAATGACTCCAAGATTTCTCACAGTGTTACTGGAGGCCAAAGTAATGCCATCCAGAGTAAGTACCTGGTTTGACACCATGTTTCTAAGATTTGTGGGGCCGAGTACAAGAACTTCATTTTGATCTGAATTTAGAAGCAGGAAATTAGAGGTCATCCAGGCCTTAATGTCTTTAAGACATTCCTGCAGTTTAACTAATTGATGTGTGTCATCTGTCTTCATTGATAGGTAAAGCTGAGTATCATCTGCATAACAATGAAAACTGATGCAATGCTTTCTGATAATACTGCCTATGATACTGTGTTTGATGCTGTAACTAATGAAATATGTGAACTATTTAGAAATAACGTTGATGAAGATAAGTCCTTGTTAAATTTAACTGACACCACTGTTTGTAAAGTCTGTTTTTCTTTTCCTTGTAAGAATAACAAAATTATTCTTGCCCTATTCCACCAAGATGTTGTCTCTGTACCTTCAGCTGTTTTCTACTGGAAAAACTTTGTTCCTGATTCATTGAGGAAAACAGTATAGACATTTCATCAGAATCTTTTGATAAACAACAAAATGAGAGATGTCTCCTTCAAACTGTTACATAGAATTTATCCTACTAATCAATACATGGTGAAATATGTTAAAACAATAGACCCCAACTGTAAATTCTGTAAAGGACAGTCAGAAACAATCAGTCATTTATTTTGGAATTGTCATATCACAACTTTGGAAAGACTGTAATAACTTTATAAATTGTAACACTGATTCTAAATTTTCACTAAGATATGAACATATTATTTTTGTTTTTCATGGAAAGAATACAAATGCAAACAAAAGACTAACAATTAATATAATTATTTGGCAAATTTCATATCCACAAATTTTCATCATCTTCACCCTTTTTTACACTTCTGGTTAAGGAAATAGAATTTTACTTATCCTCTATTTACAAGAGTACAAACAAAAACGCTGTAAACACTTATGAATGTTTCAAGTCACTGAATGTTTTTAATTTATTGTAATCTTTATTCAGAAGAACCCTATATTCGTAACAGCAAGGGAACAGTTTACCCTGCCTGGGATAGGGTTACCGGGGCCCCACCCTGGAGCCAGGCCTGGGGAGGGAGCTCAAGGGAGAGCGTCTGGTGGCCGGGTATTAGCCTGTGGTGCTCGGCCGAGGGCAGCCCGAAGAGGTTACATGGGCCCGCCCTCCTGTAGGCCCACCACCCACATGAGGCGTCGTAGGGGTCGGGTGCAGTGTGTTTCGGGCGGTGGCCGAGGGCGGAGGCCCTGGCGGACCGATCCCCGGCTATCAAAACTGGCTATTGGGACATGGAATGTCACCTCTCTGGTGGGGAAGGAGCCTGAGCTAGTGCGTGAGGTTGAGAGATACCAACTAGATATAGTTGGACTTACGTCAACGCATGGCCTGGGCTCTGGAACCAGTCTCCTGGAGAAGGGCTGGACTCTGTTCCAGTCTGGAGTTGCCCTCGGTGAGAGGTGGCGAGCTGGGATGGGTATTCTTGTATCCCCCCGGCTTGCTGCCTGTACGTCGGAGTTTTCACCGGTGGACGAGAGGGTAGTTTCCCTGCGCCTTCGAGCTGGGGAACGGGTCCTGGCTGTTGTTTGTGCTTATGTGCCAAATGACAGTTCAGAGTACCCACCCTTTTTGGAGTCGCTGGGCGGGGTGCTGGAGAGTGCTCCATCTAGTGACTCCATAGTCTTGCTGGGAAACTTCAACGCTCATGTGGGCAATGACAGTGAGACCTGGAGGGGCGTGACTGGGAGGAATGGGCTGCCCAATCTAAACCCGAATGGTGTTTTGTTATTGGACTTCTGTGCAAACCACAGTTTGTCCATAACGAACACCATGTTGGAACATAAGGATGTCCATAAGTGACAACCAGGACACCATAGGGCGCAGGTCGATGATCGATTTTGTAATCGTATCATCAGATCTGCGGCCGTATGTTCTGGACACTCAGGTGAAGAGAGAAGCTAAGCTGTCAACTGATCACCACCTGGTGGTGAGTTGGATCAGGTGGCGGGTTAGACGGCTAGTGATTGTGCTCTGAGAACACCTGGCAGAAGCCCTGGAGATCATCAACTCCCACCCCCGGCAGAACTTCAACAGCGTTCCGAGGGAGGCTGAGGACATTGAATCTGAATGGACCATGTTCCGCACCTCCATTGTTGCGGCTGCTGCTCAGAGCTGTGGCTGCAAGGTGGTTGGTGCCTGTCGTGGTGGTAACCCCCGAACCAGATGGTGGTCACCGGAGGTGAAGGGAGCGTGTAGTGTGGGTGGGGTGCTGCTGACTTCAACTGAGGCTATAGTCGGACGGTGGAAGGAATACTTCGAGGACCTCCTGAATCCTACTGACACGCCTTCTGTAGTGGAAGCAGAGTCTGGGGACGAGGGAGATGACTTGAACATCACTGGGGGTGAGGTCACTGAGGTAGTTAAACAACTCCTTGGTGGCAGGGCCCCTGGGGTGGATGAGATTTGCCCTGAGTTCCTGAAGGCTCTGGATGTTGTAGGGCTGTCTTGGTTGACACACCTTTGCAACATCGCGTGGAGATCTGGGGCAGTGCCATTGGTTTGGCAGACCGGGGTGGTGGTCCCCATCTTTAAGAAGGGAGACCGGAGGGAGTGCTCCAACCTTCGTGGGATCACACTCCTCAGCCTCCCCGGTAAGGTCTATGCCAGGGTGCTGGAAAGAAGGGTCCGTTCGTTAGTTGAACCTCGGATCCAGGAGGAACAATGCAGTTTTCATTCTGGTCGCGGAACGCAGAACCAGCTCTTTATCCTCTCAAGGATATTCGAGTGTGCGTGGGAGTTTGCCCAACCAGTCTACATGTGCTTTGTGGACTTGGAGAAGGCATTCGACTGTGTCCTGCGGGAGTATGGGGTGTTTGGCCCGTTGTTGCAGGCCATTCAATCTCTGTACAACCACAGTGAGAGCTTGGTCCGTATAGCCGGTAATAAGTTGGATTAATTTCCTGTGGGTGTTGGACTCCGTCAGGGCTGCCCTTTGTCACTGATTCTGTTCATAATTTTTATGGACAGAATTTCTAGGTGTAGCCAGGTGGCGGAAGGCTTCTTCCTTGGTGGCCTCAGAGTCTCATCTCTGCTCTTTGCAGATGATGCGGTCCTGTTGGCTTCATCAGGGGGTGGCCTCCAGTTCGCAGTGAAACAGTTCGTAGCCGAGTGTGAAGTGGCCGGCATGAGAATCAGCACCTCTAAGTCTGAGGCCATGGTCCTCAGCCGGAAAAGGGTGGAGTGCCCTCTCCGGCTCAGGAACGAGTTCTTGCCCCAAGTGGAGGAGTTCAAGTATCTCGGGGTCTTGTTCACGAGTGATGGGAGAAGGGAGCGGGAGGTCGACAGATGGATCGGGGCTGCTTCTGCAGTGATGCGGATGCTGCACCGGTCTGTCGTGGTGAAGAGGGAGCTTAGTGTAAAAACGAAGCTCTCGATTTACCAGTCGATCTACATTCCTACCCTCACCTATGGTCACGAGCTTTGGGTAGTGACCGAAAGAATAAGATCGCGACTATAAGCGGCAGAAATGAGTTTCCTTCGAAGGGTGGCTGGTCTCTCCCTTAGAGATACAGTGGTGTGAAAAAGTGTTTGCCCTCTGCCTCATTTCCTGTTTTTTTGCATGTTTGTCACACTTAAGTGTTTCGGAACATCAAACCAATTTAAACAATAGTCAAGGACAACACAAGTAAACACAAAATGCAAGTTGTAAATGAAGGTGTTTATTAGTAAAGGTGAAAAAATATCCAAACCATCATGGCCCTGTGTGAAAAAGTGATTGCCCCCTAAACCTAATAACTGGTTGGGCCACCCTTAGCAGCAACAACTGCAACCAAGCGTCTGCAATAACTTGCAATGAGGCTTTTACAGCGTTCTGGAGGAATTTTGGCCCACTCATCTTTGCAGAATTGTCCTAATTCAGTTACATTAGAGGGTTTTCGAGCATGAACGGCCTTTTTAAGGTCATACCACAACATCTCAATAGGATTCAGGTCAGGACTTTGGCTAGGCCACTCCAAAGTCTTCATTTTGTTTTTCTTCAGCCATTCAGTGGTGGACCATCACACTACCACCACCATATTTTACTGTTGGTATAATGTTCTTTTTCTGAAATGCAGTGTTCCGTTTACGCCAGATGTAATGGGACACACACCTTCCAAAGAGTTCCACTTTTGTCTCATCGGTCCACAGAATGTTGTCCCAAAAGTCTTGGGGATCATCAAGATGTGTTTTGGAAAAATTGAGACGAGCTTTAATGTTCTTTTTGCTCAGCAGTGGTTTTCTTCTTGGAACTCTGCCATGCAGGCCATTTTTGCTCAGTCTTTTTCTGATGGTGGAGGCATAAACGCTGACCTTAACTGAGGCCAGTGAGGCCTGCAGTTCTTTGGACGTTGTTGTGGGGTCTTTTGTGACCTCTTGGATGAGTCGTCGCTGCGCCCTTGGGGTAATTTTGGGCGGCCGGCCACTCCTGGGAAGGTTCACCACTGTTCCATGTCTTCGCCATTTGTGGATAATGGGTCTCACTGTGGTTCGCTGGATTCCCAAAGCTTTGGAAATGGCTTTATAACCCTTTCCAGACTGATAGATCTCAATTACTTTCTTTCTCAATTGCTCCTGAATTTCTTTGGATCTCGGCATGATGTGTAGCTTTCAAGGATCTTCTGGTGGACCTTACTGTGTCAGGCAGCTCCTATTTAAGTGATGTCTTGATTGGGAACAGGTGTGGCAATAATCAGGCCTAGGTGTGGCTAGGGAAATTGAACTGTTATAGTATGTTTTAACAAGGGGGGGCAATCACTTTTTCACACAGGGCCATGATGGTTTGGATTTTTTTTCACCTTTACTAATAAACACCTTCATTTACAACTTGCATTTTGTGTTTACTTGTGTTGTCCTTGACTATTGTTTAAATTGGTTTGATGTTCCGAAACACTTAAGTGTGACAAACATGCAAAAAAACAGGAAATGAGGCAGGGGGCAAACACTTTTTCACACCACTGTAAGGTGAGGAGTGCGGCCATCTGGGAGGGGCTCAGAGTAGAGCCGCTGCTCCTCCACATCAAAAGGAGCCAGTTGAGGTGGCTCGGGCATCTGATTAGGATGCTGCCTGGCTGCCTCTTGGGTGAGGTGTTCCGTGCATGTCCAACCGGGAGGAGGCCCTGTGGTTAGACCCAGGAAATGCTAGAGAGATTATATCTCTCGGCTGGCCTGGGAACGCCTTGGGGTCCCTCCCGATGAGCTGGAGGAGATGGCTGGGGAGGCTCCTGCCCCCGCGACCCAGCCCTGGATAAGCGGAAGAGAATGAATGGATGGATGGAAGGAATCTTTATATCTGCTTTCTGTTTTTGAGCCCATGTATTTACTCCAGAAGCCTATACCCCTGGCATATTTCAATCTCTTTCTGTGTTATGTTCCTTGTTTTTCTTTTTATTAACAAGTTGTTTCCTTAATAAATAAATTTTTAAAAAAGCATCACAGGAGAGTTAGCTAGCTTAATATAATGTAGTTTTTTTTACAGTGTAATGTCCTTTGGCAGTTTACATTTGTAAGTGCACTCCCTCTTTCCCAGAAGTGAATGCTGACCACATGCGGTTGGTAAGAGCGCTGTATTAAGGCAACAACAGGAAGCTTTCATAGCTGACACGGTCCTACTGAACAATGGCTCAGCAGAGTGACAGCAGACAATGACAGCTGTGATGGAATCAACAGTGTGTCCCTGTTTAACCATTGACCAGCTCCTCCAACACCACACACTCAGCATGAAACAGATGCTCACTGTTAGCCTGGATCAGCTGCCTTTAACCATTAAACCATTCAAGCTTTTACACAAGAGCCAAGTTGATGCACAGGCTGCATTACTCCAAGACAAACTGAACCTTCCCAGCAGGATCTTCTCAGTGGGAGCTTTTAGATGACTGTTGCCGTTTGTGCTAGAGAGAATGTTCCCACAGGGCTGTAAAGAAGGAAAGATGAGCTGTACTGAGATATTCGGTGTATCACGGTAACACAAATCATAAGAAGATGGACTAAATCTTCTTGTTTGACTCGCACTTCCTTTCAGTTTCTTCCACCACATGTTGGTTCTTTAAAATCAGGACAGAATTAGCTCTCATTCATACATTATATCTGTTAAATACAACAGATATGGAACTAGATTATTATTAGTGCAATCATGTGTACATATACATTTGTTCTCTTGAACTCTGTGTTACATTTACACAATAAGGCCTGATATTAATCAATCAATCAATCAAATACTTTATTATCCCCGAGGGGCAATTTGTTTTGCAGCCAACAGCAAAATAAATAAATCTATAAAAACAATCAAACATACAACACACACAACCGAGGACACAATTATCTAAAAGAGTTCAAAAAGTTAATAGTATTGGGAATAAAAGAGAATTTAAATCTGTTTGTTCTGCACTGTGGCACAGAGTACCTCCTTCCTGAAGGCAATAACTGATACATTGAGGACAGGGGGTGAGCGCTATCACCCCGAATCCTTTCTGCCTTTTGGGTGGCTCGGACCCTGTACAGGAGGGCAAGATCATTAAAACTTACATTTGCCACCTTGCTACAAAGTTTCACAATGTTCTCTAACCTTCTTTTGTTCTTGAGGCTCAGAGAACCGAACCAAAGAAAAGGTTAAAACAGACTCAATAAAACAAGAATAAAACATTTTCCTAAAAATCTTATCCACGTTAAAACCCCTAAGTTTTCGATACAAATACATACGCTGATGAGCTTTTGCACAAATGGCCTCTGTATTTGCATCAAGTGACAGTTTGTTGTCCAGTATAGTGCCCAAATATTTGTATTTCTCCACTACCTCTATTTCCTGGCCATGAATATGAACAGCAGGTATTGATGAGGTTTTCCGACGAAAGTCTATGATCATTTCTTTTGTTTTTGATGCATTTATGTCTAGAAAGGAATTTCCACACCATGTTACAAAATCGTCTACAACCGGGCCATGGTCAAGATCTGCATCATGGAGCAGAGAAATGATCACTGAGTCATCTGCATATTTAATTATATATCTGTTCTTATAGTGGCTCTGACACTCATTTGTGTAGAGAACAAATAAAAGTGGAGAAAGGACACATCCCTGAGGGGAACCAGTGGAGGATAAAAGCAGATCTGATAAAATGCTGTTGACTCGCACTCTCTGTGGTCTATCTGTTAAAAAATCCATGAGCCAAGATACCAGACCAGAATCAAGATTGTATGTACTAATAAGCCGTCTTGCTAAAATATGGGGCTGGATGCAGTTAAAAGCTGATGAAAAATCTATAAAAAGCAAACGAGAAAAATTACGTGCACCATCCAGATGCTCCAGAACCTTGTGGAGCAAAGTGCACACAGCATCCTCCACACCCCTCCCTGTTCTATAGGCGAATTGGAGGGGGTCTAATTTTGTCTCAGTGGCACAAAAAATTTCATTTCTTACAAGTTTCTCAAATATTTTCATTACAAGTGAAGTTAAAGCTACAGGACGATAGTCATTTAATGATTTAGGTGCTTTAACTTTGGGCACTGGTACAATAATAGAGTCCTTCCATATACGTGGCACTTTATGAAACTCAAGAGATTTTGAGAAAAGAAATGAAAAACTTCCAGCCAATTGCTCTGCGCAGTTTCTAAGGAGACGCCCATTTATTTTGTCTGGGCCTGGACTTTTTCGCTCTTTCACCCCTTTAAATAATTTAAGCACCAATAATCTATCAATATTAATAACTGACTGTTTTGGAGAAACATCCCTGTACACAGCCAGTTCTTCATTAAAGTTGTGAATGTTAAAACGATTGTAAAAAAGATTCAAATCATTCGCCAGCTCTAAATCAGACACACCTCCAAAAGAAATGGGACACTTCCTGTGTTGCAAACCCATAATAGACTTAACCCCCTCCCAGGCAGGGCGTGAGCGTCCTGTGCCCAGCAATGACTGCACTTTATCTTTATATTTAATTTTGGCAAGCTTCAATTCTCTTTTCACTTGCTTTTGCAACTCTCTGCTATAAACAACATCCCCACAGTTAAATGCAATATTCCTCTGATTAATAATACTTTTCAGAGCTTTGGATACCCATGGTTTGTTGTTTGCAAATATGCAAATTTCCTTCTTTGGGATTATCAAGTCTTCACAGAAATTAATATAAGCTGTGACAGTCTCTGTAATTTCATCTAGGTCATAGCAGGTTCTTTTGAATAAGTCCCAATCGGTACAAGTGAAACAGTCTTGAAGGGTCTGAATGGACTCCGCTGACCATACTGGAACCAGGCGACGCTGGGGTTTTGTTCCCTTCAGGACAGATTTATAGGTGGGAACCAGATAAACAACATTGTGGTCAGACATGCCAAGAGGTGCTCTGCTAAAAGACTTATAAGCTCCCTTAATTGAGCCATAACAAAGATCCAGAGTCTTCAAATTCCTCGTGGGGCAATTTACATATTGATGCAGGTTAGTGAGCGACCTCCCAAGTTTACACTGGTTAAAGTCACCCATTACAAAATTGGGGGCATCTGGTGCAATGCACTGCAGTCTGTGTACCGTCTCCACTATGCTCCTAGTGGCGACTTCCACATTAGCCCTCGGGTGAACGTACACAAGAGTAACAAATATCTGTGGGAATTCTCTTGGTAAATAAAAAGGACGCAGAGAGACAGATAAAAGTTCAACATCAGGAGAACACAGTGATTCCCTCACCACCGTGTTACGACACCAGTTCTTATTAATATAAAAACAGAGACCCCCGCCCAGGGTCTTACCAGTCACAGTCGGGTCTCTGTCGAGCCTCAGAGGTTCTCCAAAACCACTGATTTCCAGCTCCGATTGTAAGTCCCGCTGCTTGAGCCATGTCTCCGTAAGAGCGATGAGACAAACATTCTTGTATTCTGGTAAAAAATTGACGTTAGCCTGAAGAATGTCAACTTTGTTCCGCAGGGACTGCGCGTTGGCGAGGATGATTGTTGGAAGAGGAATCCTCCGATGGCCTTGCCTTCTCAGTCTCTGTCGCACTCCTCCGCGTCTGCCCCTTTTCCTCACCGCCGTTTGTTTAGATCTCCAGTTCTTGTTCATCGTGGTGAAATCATGCTGAAGGATTTCGGCCGGTAAGGCCGCCATGAGCTTAACATCTCCAACATCTGGGTTCCGGAAAAACAAAAGGGACTCTCGACTATACTGAATAAACGGATTATGTCCACAGAGACCTCTCAAAAAGTGACAGGTCATCGTCAAGATGATTAGAAGAAGGACTACCGGCCTAATATAAGCCATATTGTTGCAAAAATTCCCACACGTTAAAAATTAAAAATCACGATTAAAAATGATTAAAAAAGTAAATAAAATAGAAAAAATTAGGTTACTTAAGATTATGTTAAGTTACGTTAAAAGACAGCTGCGCCCATAAACTACTGCTCACATACCCATACACTCTGCTGCTGCTACATGTCGCCGTACTCCAGCGCCATTTGTTAATGACTAACAAATACAAAGTGAGAGGAAATGTGTGTGAGTGTGGTCACATTCACCAACATAAACATCAGAGGGCTTCAGGTTCAGGTGAGTTTATTTGCTCCTGCAGGTACATTTGGTTTGCATTCAGCAGCTCATCCATGTGAAAATGAAAACCTTTCCAAACATCCCAGAAACAGAATCAAACACAGTGAAGGAAAAAGAAGAACAAATCCACCCTACATGGGGGAAGACAAACACTCGTTTGTTCATCCGGCTGCTGGGAAATAAAAATCTGTGTTTATGGTCTCAAAAATCAAACAGGTCCAAGGCGCTCTTCATCATCTTCATCAGTGTCAGTGTTCCAGCCTTCTTACTGACAGAGACATCAGCCACTGCCTGCCACACTAAAGCAAAGGCAGTAACAGACAAAGCATTAAACAGCATTAAGAAAAGAGGACTGGGCCATGGCTGCTCTCACTGTCCTGGAGCTGACCAACAACAACAGATCATCTGCAAACTTTAAAAAGCTCCTGAGATGTTTCTGATGTGCTGCTGTTTTTACCTGTCAGCACTTCTTTGCTGCCTCACCCCCAGTTCCACAAGAGGCTTTGACTTCTGCAGGCCGCCCCTGGAAATAAGAACGACTTCTTTGTCTGATTAAATAAAGGTCACACTGACTCACTGCTCCATCTTGTGGTACAGATTGGTATTACACAGAAGTACAGCCTCAGTTCAGCTTCAGTTCACATCTTTTTTGGACATAAAGACACAGCAGCTGCTGTTTCACATCCTGGTGATGGTTTTAGTTCATGTTGGAAGTTTTTCAGAGCAGCTGGTGTGAAATCATTTAGAGTTCTGGGAGAACTGGATTTAGGAGCAGGGATTACCACAGCATCTTTCCATCCACTCGCTGCATGCTGTGTCTGTGAAGACTTCCTGGAACTGAAATATGTGACTCAGCTGGTGGGAGAAATATTTGAGTGAATGACTGCAGATCCTGTTGATCCACGAGTCTCTTTTCCACATTCTTTAGGTCAGAGTTAAAATGCTGATCATGTTTAAGTTTACAGCCATGACTAAAATCAAAAGCATTAAAAGGATTATAAAAAGATTCAAAGCTAACTCAGTGGGCAGATGACTGAGACTTGGATTTCTACATCACTGAGTCATTCACAAAGATGCTGTGTTTGAATTGTAATACCTGCTCTGTACTTCCTAAATCTGTCCTCTTCCTGACAACACTTCCACATATTACTGCAATACAAAGAAAAGTAACACAAACTAATGAAGAGGAAACAAAGAAAAACCTACGCTAATATAAATCCACACTTGGAACAAACTAAACTGGATTAAACACTAAAATTACAAAAAGAAAATTCAGAGTAATTAAAAACAAACTATAAATGGTAAATTGACTAGTTCTTATATGACGCTGTTCTACTCTAGCTGAGCAGTTAATGCACTTAAACAACATTTTGCATTTAGCCATTCACGCCCATTCATACAAGCACCTCCATCTGTAGCTAAGTGCTTTCTGTCCATTCACACACATTCATACTCCAACGATTGCTTCAGAGAGCAACTTGGACTTCAGTATCTTTGGCATGCAGCCTCTAGCAGCCAGGAATCCAACGGCCAACCTTCCAATTAGTGTATGACCTGCTTTACCTCCTGAGCTATGGGCCCCTCGATTTCCAATTATAACAACTCTAACTTTATTGCAGTGTTATAAATGGATATTAATGACCTGCAAATATTCATAACCACAGACAGGGTCACCTGTGAGAAATTATTTAGTTGAATAATTAAATTCTAATGAGACATGATGTCTATAGTTATCGATGGCTGCTGCTTATTAAACAGAGTACTGCACTGACTCGACCAACCTTTAAGTACTTATTAAAGATAAAGTTTGGCTGCAGTATCAGTTGGATATAACAGACGTTTCTTTAATACAAGTACTACTACTAAATACTGTAATTTCTCAAAGAAAAATAAAAACCTTGATGTATATATCTGTACTTGCAGCTTCCTAAATGTCAGATTCAGGATTATTCACTCCAAGTCCAGAAATCAGAGCTACCTCATCAGATCCAAGTGTGACATTAACTGACACTGTTTACAGGAGATTCCATCGGAATTCAGTGGATCTGGATCTCAAGGTTTTCAAGTTTGACTGTGCAACCAGAAGAGGATCTTTGTGTGTCTGCAGATTCATTGTGATCCAATGATGGGAATGATTTCAGCCCTGCATGATCACGCTGATGTTTGGACAGAGCAGATAATGAAGTGAATGTTTTTGGACATTGGTAACAGTGAAACAGTTTCTTTGAAGCGTGGGATCGTTTGTGTCGGGAGTATGAACCAAGATTCTTGAAGCTCTTGTCACACTGGTCACAGCTGAAGTTCCCTTCAATGTGTGCACGTTCATGAAGGCTACGACTACTTGCTTGTGAGAAGCTTTGCTCACAGTGTCTGCACTTGTGTGGTTTCTCTCCTGTGTGGACTCGTTTATGTACTTTAAGGTAGTCTTCAGTGGCGAACGATGACCCACACTGGTCACAGACGTGCTTTTTAACCCCACTGTGGTAGAGTTCATGTCGTTTTAATCCACGTGCTGTGGGGAAGCTGCTCCCACATTCTTTGCAGTAGTTCAGTTTGTGTCCAGTGTGTCTACGCTGATGTGTTTTTAAGGTGTGTTGATGATTGAAGGTTTTCCCACAAAAGTCACAGCGAAACGCTTTCCCACCACCACAGAGAAGACATGGCTGAGAACTGGATCCATCTGTGTGGCTCTGCTTCTACACAAAGACACAAAGACAGAGTAAGTCAGAGAATCCTTCAACATTTTTATCCTGTACGTCACCTGAAATAAAGAGCATCTCTGCCAACGTCCAATTACATTTTACTGTTTACGTTACAACACTCAGCTTACTGGGATACAATAACTACAATACTACCACCATAATACTACAATAATACTCATTTAACACTATAACCTTAATGTCATACTGAAATACTATCACTATAACACTAAAATACTATCACCATAACTGCAATATTACTATCTTAATGAACTGCCACCAACGTAGTGCCACAATATTAATGTCACACTATATTAATACTAATGTATCCACCCATGGAACAATACTAATGCAGTACTACAATACTGTAGTACTGCATTACCACATTTTATTTACACATTATATTTCTTTCAGGACATTAAAATTATTTTTATTCTATATGCACCTGACTGAAGTAGGAGCCAGTTCAAATGAACAAAGAGCAAATTATGCAGAAATAATAATAATAATAATAATAACAATAATAACAATAATGCCTAATATATCAGGAAACTACCATAATCTTAAATAATACAGTGAGAAAAAAGTAACAATTTACTTTTTTTTCTTTCACAATTTAATGAGCAGAGTTGTTCCACACAGTCAGGCTAAAATTACAAGATCAAAATAAAAATACATACCTCACAGTAACTGCACTTGTAGAGTCTCTTTCTGCTGTGGATCTTTTGGTGTACTTTGAGGTAATGTGGAGCTTTAAATGTCTTATCACACAGGTCACATTGATAAGGCCTCTCCTCAGTGTGGGTAAACATGTGCTGTTGTCTGTGGTAATCTGTTGCAAACTTTTTACCACATTGATCACAGCAGTACACGTCATGTAAAGTGTGAATGCGGAGGTGTGCATTTCTGCTCCCTATGTGGCTGAAGGCTTTTCCACAATAGTCACAGCTGTATGCCTTAATCCCAGAGTGGGTAATTTGATGACTCTTTAAACTGTTATTGAGAGTAAAAGTTCTGCCACACTGATCACAGCGGTACGGTTTCTCTCCACTGTGGATGCGCTGGTGTGTTTTTAAGTTTCCAGCCAGGGTAAAAGACTTTCCACACACGTCACAGCTGAACGGTCTCTCTCCAGTGTGAATGACTTGATGATATTTCAATTTAGCTTTATCAGGAAAATTCTTCCCACACTGATCACAGGAGTATTTTTTTACTCCCTTTGTTCTGTGAGGTTTGTCAGCCTCCTGAGAGCACTCAATTCTCTGTCCATGTTGGTCCTGCAGTGACAGAGATACAAACAGAGGCAGTGAGTGAAATGCAGTCACTAGTGCTAATGGCAGCGCCTGCTAGCAAATTGTGGTTATAGTGATCTGTTCTGGTAGCTAACAGCTGAAGTACAGAAAAAAGTAACAGCTGAAATTGTCAGCACAGTGATCACAACACACACACACACACACACACACACACACACACACACACACACACACACACACACACACACACACACACACACACACACACACACACACACACACACACACGGCAGAGAGCAGTGGAGGTGTGGAGAAAGTGTCAGTAATGATCTAATCAGTGCTAAATAGGGTTTAATATTTTTCCCGAAAATGACATGAATGAAATCCCGGGAAATGACGAGCCATTTTTTTTAAATTTTAATTAGGCCTTCTGTAGCCTGTGTCGGGCTTAACCATTTTGATATTGTAGAGGTAGCTTTCCAGCTATGTCCTGTTATGCCCAGTAGGGGGCAACGTCGGCTTGATTAATGCAAAAAAACCTACATCTCGACATTCGAGTGCTCGAGCTATGCATGTTGTATCGTTCCTCAACACTCCCTTAACAAATATAATTCGAATATTCCTCCATTGTACATGGAATTATACCAAGATATTTTACAACTGCTGGTGCAAAACAATACGGTTCATCTCCACAGCATTGATAAAGGCTCAGCCACGCTGTCGTGGCGACATCTGTTGCACTATATCTCCACCAGTGGAACGCTGTAATAGTCATTGAAAAGTTAACTACCGTACTACACTATAATATGGCATAACACAGGGCCTTGAGTAATGCACTACGACTTGGTCATTGCCATTCTGGCAACAGCAAATTTATAACACCGTGTCTGAGGGTTAAAGTAGGTTCGCTGTGAATCGTCTTTTGAAAAACTGGCCGATCCTTATAGCCTAAAAAATATACATTTTACTCAACTCCATTTTAAAAGTGAAATATGTTAAAGTATCTATTTCATGATACTTTCTTCACACATTAGGCCCGTATCCTAATTCATGATTGTTAGTAAGCGGCTGCAAACGAGGAAAAGAAACACTCGAAGTTAAACAGATATTTCTTTATTGTTCAGGGCAGGCATATTTTATAGGCTATATAATGCAATATAGTAATATATAATAATATAAAATTATATAATACAAAATACCTTAGGGTAAACACATTGCCTACGATTTCAACAAATTAAAGAGGAAAAAAGTACAACCGTGTAATATCTCTATTAAAATGCTCGAGATGAAGGCTGAACGTGCCTGAAATGAAGAGTAATGCTTTTCGCATTAAACGAACCCTTCTCTCAATATTTCCTTAAATTTAACTTTCTGAAGCTTTCTTTTCTTTCTGAAAGTCAAATCGACGCGCGCGACTTTTTTCCCGGTTTCCCGTCTAACGTTTCCTGGGAAACGGGAAATGGTTCTGATCGCATTTCCCGGGAATCCCGGATCCCGGGATTAAACCCTAGTGCTAAAGGGTCATCTTTTACAAATGAAGGAAATCCGACGCAGTGACGAAACACTTTACTGCTGCTAATGTGGGTGAAACACTCCACTTACTCAGAGACACCCAAGCTGCAGAGTTTAAATGATGTATCAAAGCAACAAATTTGTGATGATTTTTTAGAATCGCATCACCTGAGTTACTCGATGAATCGTGGCAGCCCAAATTACCACCACCTATTGGTGAAAATAGCACATTACATGCAACCATGTACAGGAAAAATAAAAAACATTAATTTTTGTTAAATAATTTCAAAGCATTAATTGGACATTCTGTAGGGCTGGGCAATATGGACCAAAATTAATATCTCAATATTTTTTAGCTGAATAGTGATATACGATATATATCTCGATATATTTTTATCCCAAAAGGTATAAACAAAAAAGCACTTAAGAGTCAAAGCTACGTGTCCCAAATGTCACACAGGCATTTTTATTAACATTCAGCTGAAGATATACATAAGAAATTACTCAAAAATAAACTATTGGCATATCTAAATAATGCTCTGCAAATAAATTAATGCTTTTTCCTCTATAAAAAGACTCACAGCTGGTCTATTAAAATGTAAATAGAAAAGATACAGAACAAAAACAGCAAAAGGCTGACTGATTCTTTACAGAGCTGTACATCCAGGTACAGGCTCCTGTACAGACTGACTGAACTAAACTCCATCTGCAGGATTTTACCATCTCAGTAAATCCATAGACATATGCGCTGACGTATCACAGCAATGGGCCCAGCCACTCAATGCAGCGTCTGTAAATGCAAGAAAATGACCAGCTAACGCTATTAAGGTCACGTGACTTATGGTACCAACCAACTTCTGCTGTGTATGGCGGGGCCCTCTTACCTGCAGGTGGGGACTCTTAAGCTTCAGAGTCAAAGTTACGTGTCCCAAATGTCACACAGACACGAATGTACAAATGTACGAACGAAAGCTGTATGTACACAAAACACAGCAACAGCGGAGAATTTCAGGTTTCCAAAACTCTCCGACCTCACTGGAAAAAATCGTTAAATTTATCGCTACTCGTTTTTGGGGAAAAAAAGTCGACAGCGCGGTCTGAAAAGCCGTTAAATCTAGCAACAAATTTACTAAGTTGGGAACACTAAGTTGGGAACATGCGGTCGCTTCCTGCATGATTAACGGGTGAAGCGGATTAACGGGTGAAGCGGAGAGGGGGGGGCAGTGTGAAGCTGTGCAGAGGCAAACTGGGAGAAGAGAAGGTGAACTGGTGGAGCTACAAGTATGATTGTAATGTGAACTAGACTATATCGATATAAACGATATTGCCTCATCTTATATCGCGAATGAAAATGTATCGATATTTTTTTTAAAAAAATCGATATATTGCCCAGCCCTAACATCCTGGTTATGAAGAATCACAAGAGTCCAGCTTTAAAATGCCAAAGGATGGGACAACACTGATGATGAATGAAAGCCATCCTGGAAACTTGTTTTATCTGTGAGCTAACAGACACGTCCTGGACAAAGATGAAGCCAATGCTGTGTTTCTATTAGTCCCTACTCAGCACGGCCAGAACAACTCGCCACAGTCTTGTTGTGTTTTCATTACAATTACCACCTCAGTGTGGGTGGAGTGAAAATAGCAGCGCGGGCAGTAGTCTATTGACGTAACTCGTATGCAACTCAAACACAACACAACAATGGATGAGCTAGAGGCAAACTAACGGTGGCTAATGCCAGTTTACTATGACATCATGCATAAGTCCCCTGTACAATGTTTTAATGGATGAAGGTTATCACTGTAAAGTATTCAAATATGTATGCTGTGTGTGCCTTTCAGATGGATCACTTATTGCAAAACTACTGCTGCGAATCGTTGGTAAATGGTAAATGGACTAGTTCTTATATAGCGCTTTTCTACTCAGTCAGAGCACTCAAAGCGCTTATACAACACGTTTTTTTACATTTACCCATGCACACCCATTCATACAAGCACTTCCATGTTAACTAAGCTAAGTGCTTTTTTTAATTATATAACATCCACACACATTCACACTCCGACGGAACGGTCGGAGAGCAACTTGGGGTTAAGTATCTTGCCCAAGGATACATTGACATGTAGCCTGGAGTAGCCAGGAATCGAACCTCTGACCTTCCGATCAGTAGGTGACCTGCTCTACCTACTGAGCTACAGCCACCCCTGGTCTGGACATTGACCCGAGCCTCCCAATGGTTTGCCTCCATTTTCTTGCCATCAGTTTTAAAAATGGCGCGGTTGATTCTAGTGAAAGAGTCGCTCTCATGACTCAGATACTGACAACTCTCTTTAGCCAATCGTGGCATGTTGTCCTTCGATGCCACATTTTTGGATCACGTCAGATCGCTTGGAACCCCAGCTGAGTGAGTACCAAAAAAGTACCTGGTAACTGGTACTGGTAATGCCATCAAAGGACAGCCAGCATACGCTTTTCCGAGCCCTGTATGCATATATTTTATAACAGATAAAGTAAATATCAGCACCAGATGATTTATATTATGTCCTGATACATAAAACCAGAGTACTGACAGTGTTTAGGTTCTTTTTACTATGAGTGAAAATCACAAAGCAACTCTGAGCTCTCTCACTGAGTTTCTCCACAGTGCTGAACTGCAGGTTGTGATGGTAGTTGTTGTTCTGCTCTGCAGCCTCTGAGTTTGGTGCAGCAGCACATGAAGCAGCTCTCCACCTTCTGCAGCTTCTGCTGACCCTGAAGCTTGAAGCAGATCTTCAGAGCAGAACAAGAACTACTGCCACCGGCTGCAGTCCAACACAGTGGAGTTGGAGTGTGTTGAACCACAGGATGAGAGACTCTGGGGATCACCACAACAGCAACATGAACAGCTACTGGGACAGCATTTCCAAACCAGTAAGAACTGGAAACAAACTGGTTGGAAAACAATGATCTCTAATGAGGAGAGAGTGGAAAAGTGCTATGAAAATATGAAATGTGTAATTATAACAGTAATGAAAATGACATTATAGATCAAATGCTGTTCAATGAAAATGATGTATTGTGTGATAAATTGTGGGTTTGATCTGAATCTTGATTATTAATGTCTTTGTTTCAGTGTCCTGTTAAAATGTGACCTTCTTATTTGGTCTTGTTGTAACTTCAGTGCTAACTGGGACATAATAAACCAAACCAACAGCAGCTGATGAAGTCACACAGTTTCAATAATAGTGTAACACTGAGATTTTTCTCACCTGTTGTGTTGAACTCATTGTTTCCTCTGTAGAGGCTGAAAATGTTCCTCTGCTGCTCCGTCAGACTCTCCTCCTGCAGGAGAACAGATCTTTATTAGAAGCTACCACACAGACACATCAGCTTCTTGAGGACAGCTGCACACCATCACACACCAGGGTCACAGTAATGAAGAGCCCTGGTTCACAGCTAAGCTGAGGAGGCTGAGGCTGGAAGAGGAAGAAGTGTGGCCTAGGGGAGAAGAAGAGGGTTCGTCACTGAGAGGACCCTGGTTCAAATCCTCGGGCTGGCATCACTGTGGGTCCCTGAGCAAGCCCACCCCCCCAGGTTGCTCCCCGGGCGCCCTTTGGCTGCCCCCTGCTCCATGCTGTGCTGTGTGTACTACATACTCCATGTGTGTGATGGGTTAAATGCAGAGAATGAATTTCACTGCATGTAAATGTATGTGACAAATAAAGCTCTTTCTTCTCTTTCTTCTTCTGTTTCAGAGTGGAGACGGAGGCAGTTTCAAAGTTCAGGTTTAGCAAAGCAGTGAGAGGCTAAACAGGTGAACTGAAAGAAACTCCTGAACCAGTTTTCATTTGTTAGGGATTATTTTTTACTCACTGAATAAAGGACAAATGTTTATGGTAAACTCCAGTAAATGAATTAATAAACAGTGGATCAACCAAATAATAAACAATTAAATAATACATTAGACAGAGAGCAACAGATCAGACAGTAGTAGACTAACTTCTCTGTTTCAGTGCATCTTATCTTGAGGTCCGGCCACAAGAACGTACAATTAAAACATCACCAACATCACCACAATCTGCCATTAATCTGGACAAGATTTCTCTGTATTGATGAAATCAGAACATCAGGAAGAAGATGTGCTCATGACTGAGAGGAATCTGGGTCATGAAAAACCAGCTTGAACAAGACTGAGTGACGAAGGTCAACTCGTAGCACCCAGAGATTATTTCTGCTTAGATAACAGTCAGTATAAAAATGACTGTTATCTGTTTCACAGAAACATCGGAAAGATAATATTCAAATAATCACTTTTTGGCACAACACCGGCTCGTTGGAACCAGCACCGGAACCTCGCAGTGGAAACGTAGCACGAACCGTACATAACGATGTAGATGCGCAGATGAATTTGTAGCTGCTCTCCCAGGTGTAGCTGCAGCGGTCACTGCTGCGTGTCTTTAGCTTTTTGTCTCCTGCTCTTTGTGTTTTGTCCTGTGTGTTGTTGCTGGGATCTCTGTGCTCCTCTTTTCTCTCCTCTCTCTCCCCTCACCGCCCAGCTGCTCTCTGCGCATCATTTTAGGAGTTCACTTCCTCTCATGTGTTCATCCACAGCAGTTTCTGCTCCAGCTTTCTGCCAAACGCTCAACTGCTAAAGTTAGCTCGATGCTTACCTGTAGCTGAGCCCACAGACAGATTAGCGCTGTTCTCAGGTCACATCCAGGAGATCAGGGTGGGTGATCGATCCAAGTATCGATACGAACGTTGGTAGAGATGTTGGATCGATGCTTTAGTTTGTTTCTCCTCTAAATTCACGTCTTTTCATCAATGAAAAAGCAGCTCCGTCAGCTCCGCTCTCCGACCACGCAGCCACACTTTGCTCCGCCCCCTTCTTCCTGCTCTGCTGTGGTTTGTCGCTGGGCGGTCACGTGACTCAGCTGCGCTCACAAATCACTTGAGCTGGAAATTCTCTACAACAGCAGCAACTTATAAAGACGAAAAACAGGAAGAAAAGAATCAAAGAGGAGAAAAATCAGCATCAATTAATATTAATCATCAATAATCTGAGTAAATCCAAACTGCAGGTTATCAATGATTTCATGCATTAAGGGAACAAAGTGATCCAAACCTACCTGCCCTGTGTGAAAAACTCATTTCCCCTCATATTCAATGATCAATGAACTGTGATGAAGCAGATTGTTGGAGAGCTGAGTTCAGTCTCACTGCCACACTCAGACCTGATCACTGCAGAGCTGCTGAATCAGGAAGACCCTTAAACACAAGCTGTGTGACAAAGTGAAGCAGCTCAAAGATGTCAGGAAGCAAAAAAGGAGCTTCCAAGACCAAGAAAGAAGCTGAAAGGAACCAATGCAGACAGAAATGAGCCTCTGACAGAGAAACATGCAGACACAACACCACAGCACCAATACTAAGGAGACAAAACCACATTCAATCAACATGGATCAAAGATCAAAGTTACAGGAGCAGCTGAAGGACAAAAAGCTGTAATCATTAAAGAGCTTTGAGCTTTGGAGAAATATCACACATGTCCACAATTATGAGAGCTTCATCAAAACCATCATTTCCATCAGGAAGCCACAACAGTCACTATCCATATAACAATGGAACAATAATCACTTTGCTCTGTTTGCTCCAAATGAACTCTGTCCATCAATGAAGAGTGAAAACGAGGATTTGGGAGTAAAAGTCTTTGAGTGCACTGATCACAGAGCCTGAAAATCATTTCTGTCCCAGGATCCAGAATAATAGCTGTGAATCCTGTAATACTGAGCAGCTTCTCCACCATGGAGCAGCAGATCACATCAATCAGATCAATAGTAGGAGTCTCAGTGCAAACCAGTCCCAACGTTTGGACTGTTGTCCTGTCTCTCCTGCACTTTCCTGCTCTGGGTGTCACATGTTTAGTTACTCCTCGGCCTCCTTTAGCAGTAACGGTACTTGTAATAAATGTAGTCTGTTTGTAGCTCTGGAGGCCAGGCTTTCTGAACTGGAGACTCGGCTCCGCACCCTGGAAAATCCTGTATCTAGCCAGGCCCCTGTAGCGGGTGCGGACCATGGTAGCTTAGCCGCTGTTAGCTCCCCCCCAGCAGATCCCGAGCAGCAGGGAAAACAGGCCAGCTGGGTGACGGTGAGGAGGAAGCGTAGTCCTAAGCAGAAGCCCCGGGTACACCACCAACCTGTTCACGTCTCTAACCGTTTTTCTCCTCTCGGCGACACACCCGCCGAGGAACAAACTCTGGTTATTGGTGACTCTGTTTTGAGAAACGTGAAGCTAGAGACACCGGCGACCATAGTCAAATGTCTTCCAGGGGCCAGAGCAGGCGACATTCATGGAAATTTGAAACTGCTGGCTAAGGCTAATCGTAGATTTGGTAAGATCGTTATTCACGTCGGCAGTAATGACACCCGGTTACGCCAATCGGAGGTCACTAAAATTAATATTGACTCGGTGTGTAACTTTGCAAAAACAATGTCGGACTCTGTAGTTTTCTCTGGGCCCCTCCCCAATCAGACCAGGAGCGACATGTTTAGCCGCATGTTCTCCTTGAATCGCTGGCTGTCTGAGTGGTGTCCAAAAAATGACGTGGGCTTCATAGATAATTGGCAAAGTTTCTGGGGAAAACCTGGTCTTGTTAGGAGAGCCGGCATCCATCCCACTTTGGATGGAGCAGCTCTCATTTCTAGAAATCTGGCCAAATTTATTAACCCTCCTAAAACCTGACTACCCAGGGTTGAGACCAGGAAACAGAGTTGCAGTCTTACACGCCTCTCTGCAGCTTCTCTCCTCCTGCCATCCCCCCAAAACCCCATCCCCATAGAGTCGGTGCCTGCTCCCAGACCACCAAAAAACAAAGCTAAAATCAGCAAAAAGCTATTTAAGCATAAAAATTCAAAAACAATAAATAATACAGCTTCATCAACTGCACCAAAAAATAAAACAATTAAATGTGGATTGTTAAACATTAGGTCTCTCTCTTCCAAGTCCCTATTAGTAAATTATTTAATAATTGATCAACGTATTGATTTATTCTGCCTTACAGAAACCTGGTTACAGCAGGATGAATATGTTAGTTTAAATGAATCAACACCCCCGAGTCACAGTAACTGTCAGAATGCTCGAAGCACAGGTCGAGGAGGAGGAGTAGCTGCAATCTTCAATGGGCTAGTTGCACTAGGGCTTGTGACGTACTTCCATTTCGAAACTATGCTGCTGCATCGTTTCCGGTATGTTTGTTTTAATGCTTGTTAGCTGTTGTTGTCTGGTAATTCAGCATGAGTGTACGCAGAAAAGTATTTAAAACGGTACATTTTCAAAGACAGGAGAAGAAATACTCCGAACATTGCTGTGTCCCACTTTGTTCGGCTTCGTCCAAATTTAACGGTGTTTTAAGTTTCCATAGTTTTCCGACTCAGTCCGACTTGAGAAAACGATGGCTGATAAACATACGCCGGGATGATTTCACTCTTACCACTCACACTAAGGTCTGTAGCAGACACTTTGCCACTGATCAGCTCATAGAGCCAACGACCCCTGATGGTCGAAGAAGACTGATTAAAGGTGCTGTACCAACGCTTTTTGAGTGGAATGGCTTTAAAGTTGAGCCACTGCGGCGTAGTGTTTGGGAGAGAACAGAGCGACCCACTGAACTTGTCCATCTTGAGGAGCAGGAAGAGCAGGGTCTCTCAAATGATCATGACTACTGCTCAGTCCCTGAACCGTCTGCATTGGACATGTCTGCATCAGCTGCAGAAGACCTGTGTAAAGAGGTAGAGGATCTGAGGAAGGAAATACAGGAGCTGCGTGTCCAGCGTGAGTTTGGATTACAGCGGTTTGCTGGCTCCGACACCGACATCAGATTCTATACCAGGTACACCTAAGTTCTGTTCAAGCTAACTGTTTCAAATATACAAATTTCAGCATCACTTAAATCAGTGATTCTCAATCTGTGGGATGCAAACGACCTGGGAGAAAAGTAATGTTAAGTTGAACATAAGATTAATTTTCATGGCATAACTGGGAAATCCCATCAGTATACGGCAGCAGGTACGTTAGCATAGCGGCTAGCGCTATT
This sequence comes from Archocentrus centrarchus, assembly GCF_007364275.1. Taxonomy (NCBI): domain Eukaryota; kingdom Metazoa; phylum Chordata; class Actinopteri; order Cichliformes; family Cichlidae; genus Archocentrus; species Archocentrus centrarchus. The sequence continues at coordinate 2,472,029 of NC_044347.1, forward strand.
TTCCACCGTCTTTTGTTTACATAGAGCAGCAATGCCATTTCGACCTGCAAAGTGGGACATGATGGAAAAAGTTTGAGAACCACTGAGTTAAATTAAAGTGTTTCCTGTCATAATAAAAACACTGTATCTAGACACACACACATATATATCTCATGTAGATGCATTAGTATTTAAGCAATATCCTAATGCTATAGATAAAATACAGAACCAAATAGCTTCTTAATCATACTATCTGAAAGTTAAATAGCATACAATTTGAGACACTGGTTTAGTTGTCAAAGCTGACATCATTTTGCTCAGTGTGTGGAGCATTAATTAATGATTGAAATTGTGTTTTTCTTTTTTGTGAATAGATTTCCAAGCTATGACCATTTGATGGCATTTTGGTTTTTGATTGAGCCTTGCATTTATAAAATGGTCAGGGTCTCAAGAGCCAAATCAGCTGCCAAGAGGAATGAAGAAGTGGTGACACCTGCACGTTCATCAACAGTAAGTTATGCTGGTACTCAGATCTATGCATTTATATAGGTCTACATCCTAAAGGACTCAGCCTCCCTTACATACACCTGTGTGCTACAGTCCCCCACTGTTTACCCCATGGTATGGTATACATAACCATTAGAAAACATTCAGCCAAAAAAAAAAAGCATAATCTTACTAGTTTGTAGCATAAGAAGTAACATTTTCTCTTTTATTTTAACCTCCCAGAGGCAGCTGCTCCAGCCAATCGATGAGTTCTTTCTTTTTCTCGTCTTCCTGTCGGTTGGTTTGAAGGAGAGGGACCTGGCACATCGATTCAACATACACCAGTCCACAGTGAGCCGTATTATTGCAACATGGACAAGTTTTCTTGCCACTGCACTGGGGTCTCAATGCATCTGGCTTATGCGTGCAGAAGTGCAGGCTTACCTCCCTGAGGAATTTAAAGATTTCCCAGACACCCAGGTCATCCTAGACTGTACAGAGCTGAGATGCCAAACACCATCCTCACCACTACTCCAAAGTGAAATGTACTCCTCATACAACTCCCACTGCACTATGAAAGCCCTGGTTGGCATAGCTCCACATGGTGCAGTGACATTCATCTCTGATCTGTATGGTGGTTCGATTAGTGATAAGGAGCTATTCAAGCAATCAGGCATCGCTGAGAAGTTGACCGAAGACATGGCAGTGATGGTTGATAAGGGCTTTCTAATCAGTGACTGCTGTAAGTACAAAGTGTACTGTCCACCTTTCCTGTCTAAGCAGAAGCAGATGCCAGCATACCAGGTTAAGGAGACACAGGCCATAGCCAGACTGAGAGTACATGTGGAGCGAGTCATTAGGAGGATAAAACAGAACAAACTTTTTGATGGCATCATCACCTTATCACATGTCTACAACATCAACCAGCTGTTTGCAGTGGCATGTATGCTTTCAAATTACCAGAATACAGCTTTAGTTAAAAAATGGGTTAAGTGAGCCACAAGACACCAGAATGCAATGCAAGTAGCTTATTGTCACCATCCTAAAATTAATTTTATTTTTGCCTAAATCATCAAATTTTTAATATTTGGTTCAGTTTTGTTTTTTGAAAAAAGTTACTTAGGCTATTATTTTAGGAGGGTGACTTTATGGAAATTGGCCTGCAGCTGAAGCCCCTACAGTCAGCTGACAAAATCTGATTACAGAACTTATACTTGGATGTTGATAGTTGAGTTCTAGTTATTGATAGTTCTAATTTTTTGCAGATGTTGAATATTAATACTATATTATGCTACTGTGTTTCTATACATGTTCCAGATTATTTAAAATCTTGTTAGTCTTTTTTTTTTACATCAAACATTTGTCATTTTCTTCACTTGTGTAAGTTTAACTACATCAGTATGGGGTTGTTTGTCCTGAATATAATACAAACTCAGTATCTTAATGTGTTTTAAAAACTCAATCAGTGCCATTTCTAAAATAATTTATTTCACACAAACGTAAACTGTTGAAACAAATTCATAAAATGTTTAAATTGCAAATAAAATGTAACTGTTACACAAGCAAACCTGAAGAATCCTTTTTACCCTTATGTGTTCAGTGTTCATTTTTCAGACACAGGTATCTTGGCATATATGTGTAGAAAAAAAAATGGTCAGCTTTTTCTCTGATTGCTCTTTGCACCTCTGCATCTGTGTATATTCTCTCCACAAGGTAGTCCTCCTGTGCCCACACAACAAAGTCACACCACTGCATCCCGCTGATGAGCAGTTGTCCTTGTACCTGCCAGTAATATGCATGGCTCTTCTTTAGTGCAGGAGAACCAGAGTCTATTTGTACATATTTGCAGTCAATGAAGTTTTGTACATTTGGGCATTTGAACTCAACAAGACCAAACTGGGGGTATTCATTGGGGTCAAATACAACACCATCAGGAGATGCAGCAAGCCAGGGGGCAGTGGGGTGAATGACTAGACCACAGGGTGAGTAGTTTACATTCATTAGCCTACTGTACTCAGTTGCTATTGCTGGCTCCATCTCAGCACCTCTCCTCATGTCTGCTGTTTGCCTTGTTCCCTTCATGATGCGTTCAGCAAGTGACTCTGCAGAGCTCTGGCCTCTGACATGACACACTTCGCGAAACCTAGATGCAGTCACTCTGGGCCTGCGGAGAAGATGCCACTCAGAGCTGGAACTTTGCTCACGTGTAGCTGCTTCTATTTTCTGAACCATTTCCAGAGTTACAGACAAGCTCTTGAGATGTAGGAGCTCCTCTTCTGAGCACACAAACGCACAGTCTAATGGCAAGATGTCGTAACCCTCCAGAGGCAAGTGTGGTGTTGGTGGTGCATCATGGTGTAGTGTGATGTACCGGGATTTCAAAACTGGCTGCTGATATGATAGAACACTGCCCTCCTGCACCACACCAAAGGCACTTTCCACAAGGGGCTTATCGGGTCTCATGTTCATCATGGTCACAAGTGACCTGTCCTCAATTTTAAATTTTGCATATGCCTCTGTTATTCTGAACATGCAGCGATCTGGTAATGGACCCACCATGCCTCTGTAGAATCCACTCCTAAAGGAAAAACATAATGATAACAATACAAGGGACAAAGTTATTATATTGAAGTAAAAATAAAAAAACTGAAACAGTGCATATATTTGAGACTGGGATGTATGTCTAGATATGTGAATCTCTGAATAACTGTAATAATAATCAGCTGCCTTCTCATATGTAGTGTGCTAAACAACACATATGTAAATCAATGCATATTCTGAACTTATAGAAACTTGCTTCTGGCATATTGTATATGCATGAACAAATACACATATGCATTTGACACATGGGAAACAAAATTTCATAAATCTACTTACCGTACTCCAGTCTGGACCATCCTATTTGGTACCGGCTTAGTGAAGACCATAGAATTGATGGGTCCTGGCTTCACACCCTAACATAAGACATATTTACTATGGATGGTTCTACTGTCTATATGTAAACATGGACTAATACAAAAACTTTAATGTCATTTAAATTACCATTGTGCGTGGCTTGTGCCATTGCTGTTCAGATTCGGTGCAGCTATGGACAGGAGGGACAACAGGAACTCTGAGTTCTGAGTAGTGCGCTGTTTGGAAGAGCAGTGCCACTGTGTGATTGCACATAACAGTGCCTGCCACACAGGAGCACTGGCTGGATGTCAGCGCCACTGGTGATGAATCCAGAAGCTTAATCTAAGAACAAGAAAGAAAATTAGAAATGTAACATCACTTTCTGGAAAAAGAGCCAACAAGGAGCATGGTTCAGTGTTATGGTTACTGACCCATGCTCATAAAACAGGCATACCCTCCTGAATGCTTAGTGTTGCCTTCTCTCCCTACTGAAAAAAATCTGATTAACCATCCTTGATAACTGAAATAGCTTTGCTGTATAGTATTAACTTAATGTAAATTTGTTTCTGATCACCCAAACACACATTGATCAAATGATCTGACCAGTCAAATTATGTGTGATAAAGCAGGGAGATAAAACATTCAAGTTGGTGGGCCTTTAATAATGAACTGAACTGAACCCCATTGAACGGGGTGAACAACATTACACTGCTTCCTGCCTACACTTAATCTGTGTGGTGCCTCACTCTTCCTCATTGACCTGTAGCACCAGGCTCTCACGCTGACCTCGCCTGACAACCTGTCTTTATTGGACACTGAATAAAGTCACACATGCAAGTCCCGTTAGTGTTTCTGCATTACTCACGTTAGTACTTAAGCACATGGCACACAGTAAGATTAGCATTAAATAGCTAACTATTTAACAATAATATAATAGCTAATAGCAAGAGTGACATTAGTTAACAAAACTCCGTCTATAGTTTAGTATAAGACAAAACATTAAGAATGCATGTTGCGAGGTTATGTCGAAAATTACTATTGAATGAACCACATAAAACCTTAGCTAACGTTAGCAAACGTTACTTTGCGGTTCATTGTTGTTTTCTTACCTTCATAGTTGTGTATATATGATGCAGCATATAATTTAAATCCTTTATCCAGTTTGCTGGCTGGGGCTTTCATTGTCCTGCAAATCCGATGAACATCAGTGACATTTAATGTTGGGAGCTCTTGCAAGCATCGGGTGTAGAACGTCGCAATTTTTAACCGGAAGCGGTGGAGCCGCGTCGCGCCGAACACGGAAGCGATTGTGCAACAGGCCCATTCCAGCTTATTAATTAATCAAAGACCCAGACAAAGTTTTCATTCTTTTGAAAGCCTGACTCTTAGTCTTGTCCATCCTAATTGGGAAAATCAAAAACCTGTTTTATTTGTTATTATCTATCGTCCACCTGGTCCTTACTCAAAGTTTCTGTCTGATTTCTCAGACTTTTTATCTGATTTAGTGCTCAGTTCAGATAAAATCATTATAGTGGGTGATTTTAACATCCATGTAGATGCTGAGAATGACAGCCTCAACACTGCATTTAATCTATTGTTAGATTCAACTGGCGTCTCTCAAAATGTAAAGGAGCCCACCCACCACTTTAATCATACTCTGGATCTTGTCCTAACATATGGCATAGAAACTGAAGACTTAACAGTATTCCCTGAAAGCCCCCTCCTGTCTGATCATTTCTTAGTAACATTTACATTTACTTTAATGGATTACACAGCAGTGGGGAATAAGTTTTATTACAGTAGAAGTCTTTCTGAAAGTGCTGTAACTAAGTTTAAGGATCTAATTCCTTCATTATTATGCTCTTCAGTGCCAACACAGTGCAGAGCAGCTACCTAAACTCTGCTCCCAGTGAGGTCGATTATCTCGTCAATAGTTTTACATCCTCACTGCGTATAACTTTGGATACTGTGGCTCCTCTGAAAAGGAAAGCTTCAAATCAGAAGTGCCTGACTCCGTGGTATAATTCACAAACGCACAGCTTAAAGCAGATAACCCGAAAGCTGGAGAGGGAATGGCGTCTCACTAAATTAGAAGATGCTCATTTAGCCTGGAAAAAAAGTTTGTTGCTCTATAAAAAAGCCCTCCGTAAAGCTAGGACATCTTACTGCTCATCATTAATTGAAGAAAATAAGAACAACCCCAGGTTTCTTTTCAGCACTGTAGCCAGGCTGACAAAGAGTCAGAGCTCTGTAGAGCCGAGTATTCCTTTCACGTTAACTAGTAGTGACTTCATGGATTTCTTTACAAATAAAATTTTAGACATTAGAGAAAAATTATTCATAACCATCTCAAAGATTATTCTTCATGTTCGGCTGCTTTCAGCACTGCTGGTATTTGTTTAGACTCTTTTGCTCCAGTTGATCTTTCAGAGTTAACTTCAATAGTTACTTCCTCCAAACCAGCAACATGTTTATTAGATCCCATTCCTACTAGACTGTTCAAAGAAGTCTTTCCAATTATTGATGCTTCTATCTTAAAAATGATCAATCAGTCTTTATTAGTTGGCTATGTACCACAGACCTTCAAGGTGGCTGTAATTAAACCTCTGCTTAAAAAGCCATCACTTGACCCAGTTGTCTTAGCTAATTATAGGCCAATCTCCAACCTTCCTTTTCTCTCAAAGATTCTTGAAAGAGTAGTTGTAAAACAGCTAACTGATCATCTGCAGAGGAACGGTTTATTTGAAGAGTTTCAGTCAGGTTTCAGAATTCATCACAGTACAGAAACAGCATTAGTGAAGGTTACAAATGATCTTCTTAGAGCCTCTGACAGTGGACTCATCTCTGTTCTTGTCCTGTTGGACCTCAGTGCAGCTTTGATACTGTTGACCATAACATTTTATTACAGAGATTAGAGCATACTATAGGTATTAAAGGTACTGCACTGCAGTAGTTTGAATCATATTTATCTCATAGACTCCAATTTGTTCATGTAAATGGGGAGTCTTCTTCACACACTAAGGTTAATTATGGAGTTCCACAGGGTTCTGTGCTAGGACCAATTTTATTTACATTATACATGCTTCCCTTAGGCAGTATTATTAGAAAGCACTGCATCAATTTTCATTGTTATGCAGATGATACTCAGCTTTACCTATCAATGAAGCCAGATGACACACATCAATTAATTAAACTGCAGGAATGTCTTAAAGATATTAATGCCTGGATGACCTCTAATTTCCTGCTTCTAAATTCAGATAAAACTGAAATTCTTGTTCTCGGCCCCACAAATCTTAGAAACATGGTGTCTAACCAGATACTTACTCTGGATGGCATTACTTTGGCCTCCAGTAACACTGTGAGAAATCTTGGAGTCATTTTTGACCAGGATATGTCCTTCAATGCACATATTAAACAAATATGTAGCACCGCTTTTTTGCATTTGCACAATATTTCTAAAATTAGAATCATCATTTCTCAGAGTGATGCTGAAAAGCTAATTCATGCATTTTTTACTTCTAGGATGGACTATTGTAATTCATTATTATCAGGCTGTCCTAAAAGCTCCCTGAAAAGCCTTCAGCTGATCCAAAATGCTGCAGCTAGAGTACTGACAGGGACTAGAAAGAGAGAGCAGATTTCTCCCATATTGGCTTCTCTTCATTGGCTCCCTGTTAAATCTAGAATAGAATTTAAAATTCTTCTCCTCACATACAAGGTCTTGAATAATCAGGCACCATCTTATCTCAAAGACCTCATAGTACCATATCACCCCAACAGAGCACTTCGCTCTCAGACTGCTGGCTTACTTGTGGTTCCTAGGATACTTAAGAGTAGAATGGGAGGCAGAGCCTTCAGCTTTCAGGCCCCTCTTCTGTGGAACCAGCTTCCAGCTTGGATTCGGGAGGCAGACACCCTCTCTATTTTTAAGATTAGGCTTAAAACTTTCCTTTATGATAAAGCTTATAGTGAGGGCTGGATCAGGTGACCCTGAACCCTCCCTTAGTTATGCTGCTATAGGCCTAGTCTGCTGGGGGGTTCACATAATGCACTGTTTCTCATTCACCTTATTTACTTTGTTTATACTACACTCTGCATTTAATCATTAATTGATATTAATCTCTGGCTCTCTTCCACAGCATGTCTTTCTCTCCCCTCAGCCCAACCGGTCGCGGCAGATGACTGCCCCTCCCTGAGCCTGGTTCTGCTGGAGGTTTCTTCCTGTTAAAAGGGAGTTTTTCCTTTCCACTGTCGCCAAGTGCTGCTCATAGGGGGTCGTTTTGACTGTTGGGTTTTCTCTGTATTATTGTAGGGTCTTTACCCACAATACAAAGCGCCTTGAGGCGACAGTTTGTTGTGATTTGGCGCTATATAAATAAAATTGAATTGAATTGAATTGTGCACAAAGTTCTCAGAGTTTCACTGTGACTGCAGTTTCAGAGACTTGATTGATGGATATGAGATGTATGACAGACATGAACAAGGGGGGGGGGGCTGCCCTGTATATTGATAACAATGACCAAAGCAGGACGCTCAGTGAAATGTGAGGAGGATCTAATGGAGTGCAGAACGATTGAAATGGAAGGAGTCAAAGAAACGGCTGTATTTACAGGAACCCCGCAGCACGGATACAAATGTTTCCAGAGGAAATGCTCAACATGGATAATTTTGTTCAGAAGAAGAAAATGAATTTGATTTGTGCTGATCTGAAGACAGATTTATGAAATAGCTGATTTCATCCACACAGTGAGCAGCATCAGTCTCTGTCCCTCAGTGGAAACACATGGAAAGGACTAAATCATGTTGCCAATAAAGAATTATTGGAATATCCAGATAATGATCAGGTCCAAACACACTGATCACTGAGAGAAAACAAAGTGTCAATGATTGTTTCTTGACGGTGGTCCTGGCTCGGCCAGAGAAATTGTAAAAACTGGACCTTTTCCTATGAGTCCAAATCCAAAGTGCAGCAAACTCAGTGTTTGTGAGGGGAAGACAGGAAGAGGAAATGACTGATGTAGTGACATCACTGAAGGGCAGTAAGTCACCTGACTGTGATGGCATTGGGATGGATTTAGTCCCAGACATCATTGACTGTATGATGAAAGCATTCAGCAACAATCTGTCATTAATGATGGTTTATTGTGTGGAAAGATTGAAACAGCTGCTCACAAACTACAGCCCATCTCTGCTCCCACAGCTCTCTGACAGACTGCAAACAAGATCTGACAGCAGATTGTTGGACTGAGTCCAAACACAGTGTCCTCTATGAGCAGCAGCATGGAGATCACATACATGCTGATATGATCATATTGGAGTTCTGTTTCCAAGTGCTGCTTTAAGCCTCTGATTGAATGGAGCAGAAATCAGGTCCATTTAAAGGCTCCAATCAGACTGCAGTCTGTAAGAGCATTTAAAGCAGCAACAGAATGGTATAAAATGTTTAAAAAAGAATTAGGACCAATGTTATTAGCATCATTCAATGAAACTTTAAAAAAAGGAAGATTCCTCCCTCTTGGAGGGAAGCAATAATCATAGTCCTTCCCAAGAAGGGGAAGGATAAAGAATTCTGTCAAAATTATAGGCCAATATCAATATTAAATTGTGATTATAAGATATATATAGCCATTCTAGCTAAGAGACTTGAAACACTTATGACAGAATTAATTAATGAAGATCAATGCGGTTTTATTAAGGAGCGTCAAACACAAGATAATATAAGGAGGACTTCACACATAATTGAGGAAGTTACGAAAAGGGGAGAAAGTGCACTGCTGCTCAGCTTAGATGCAGAAAAAGCTTTCGATAGCGTCAGTTGGAAATTTTTATATCTTAGTTTAGAAAGATTCAGTTTCAATATGGACTCAGTAAACATAATTAGAACACTTTATCAAAACCCGATAGCAAGAATTAAAATAAATAAAATTGGACTATTCGCAGATGATGTTATGATTAGTCTAAAACAACCGGATGTCTGTCTTCCAAGACTTATTGAAAGACTGGACTCATTTCACCACTTATCAGGTTATAAACTTAATGTGACCAAAACACAGGTGCTACCCATAAATTATACCCCACCCCAATCCATTCAACAAGCATATAAATTCAAATGGAAAGCAAGAACCATAAAATATCTAGGTGTAAATATTAGTAGTGATTTAACACATCCATCCATCCATTCGCTTCTGCTTATCCTGTTAACTGTCGAGGGGGAGGGGGGGGGGGGGGGGGGGGGGGGGGGGGGGGGCTGCAGCCTATCCTAGCTGTCATAGGGCAAGAGGCAGGGTACACCCAAGGATAAAATTTACAACTCTCCAGATTCCCAAAGACAGAGGAAGGTTAGCTTTACCGAACCTCTTAGAATATTATTATGTGGCACAGATTCGACCCTTGGTGTACTGGTGTGATCCTGAATATACTGCAAGGTGGAAAGATATTGAATGGACAGGAGAGGGATACCATATTCAGAGTTTAATTGCTAACAGGGATATGTTTAGAAAATATAGGACCATGCTAGATCCGTTTACTATATTCACTTTAGAAATCTGGTTTAAGGTTGTTCGGAAATACGATTTGGAGACGGAAATGAAAATTCTGAACTGGCTGACCTGTGACTCTAAATTTAAACCAGGGGAAATGGATGGAAATTACAAACAATGGATAAACAAGGGGATTACAGCAATATGCACAATAATTGAACGGGGCAAAATTAAATGCTTTCAAAAACAGAAGAGGGAATTTGGACTGGAAGATTGTGACCAGTTCAGATACTACCAAGTTAGAGACTACTTTGAGAAGGATATAAAGCCAGATCTTCCCTGGGAGTTGAATCAAATTACAGTAACAATATGTAAGGCACATAGGAATAGTGTGGGGAAAGTGGTATCATCATTATATCAGGGTCTGCAGAAAAACAGAAAAACCTCAACACTGTATATAAGAGACAGATGGGCAAAAGAAAGCAAAATACAGATATCTGAGGAGGACTGGTACAATATTAGTGAAATTCAGAAAACCACCAACTCCAGGATGTGGAAGGAATTTTGTTGGAAAAACATTATTAGATTCTTTATCACTCCTAAATCAAAAAGCTAATGTTCAAGTACACAACAAATATGCTGGAGAGGGTGTGGGGCTCCGAATGCAGGTCATAGTCATATATTTTGGGAATGTAGTAAAATGGTTAATTATTGGAACGATGTGTGGATGGGCATTAGAACTATGTTGGGGTATGAGATACCAAAGACAAGTAAGATACTATACCCATGTAACCTGACAAAGGACACCATACAGCACGAGGAAACATATTTAGTAAAAATTCTGCTGGCTGCAGCCAAGAAGACTATCACCAGGAAGTGGCATAAAGATGATCCTCCCACCCGGAGGAACTGGTTGGACATAGTCGAGGAGATCCTCGGAATGGAACGTCTCACACACAGATTAAGACTCCAGTGGGCAAAATTCAATGGGAAATGCAAGAAATGGGACAAATACAAATCACAAAACAGAGACAACACTGGAACCTTCGAAATAGACGATATTTGAATATTATCTTTAAGACTATGTATCCCACCGGCACTGTATGGAGTTTTGTCTTTGTTGTGTTTTTTTTTTTATATATATACACAATGAAAATAAAAACTTTGAGTTAGAAAAAAAAAAACTTTGTATTCCTGTAACAGCTGCTGTGGAAGAATTGTCCCTGATGCTCCATCAAACTACAAACTGATTCAGCATGAGGTGATGCACAGTGGGAGTTTTTAGATGACCTGAGATATTCGGTGTATCACGGTAACACAAAGCACAGGAAGAAGGAATAAATCTTGTTTGACTCAAACTTCCTTTCAGTTTCTTCCACCACATGTTGGTTCTTTAAAATCAGGACAGAATTAGCTCTCATTCATACATTATATCTGTTAAATACAACAGATATGGAACTAGATTATTATTGTGCAATCATGTGTACATATACACTTGTTCTCTTGAACTCTGTGTTACATTTACACAATAAGGCCTGATTTTAATGACTAACAAATACAAAGTGAGAGGAAATGTGTGTGAGTGTGGTCACATTCACCAACATAAACATCAGAGGGCTTCAGGTTCAGGTGAGTTTATTTGCTCCTGCAGGTACATTTGGTTTGCATTCAGCAGCTCATCCATGTGAAAATGAAAACCTTTCCAAACATCCCAGAAACAGAATCAAACACAGTGAAGGAAAAAGAAGAACAAATCCACCCTACATGATGGAAGACAAACACTCGTTTGTTCATCCGGCTGCTGGGAAATAAAAATCTGTGTTTATGGTCTCAAAAATCAAACAGGTCCAAGGCGCTCTTCATCATCTTCATCAGTGTCAGTGTTCCAGCCTTCTTACTGACAGAGACATCAGCCACTGCCTGCCACACTAAAGCAAAGGCAGTAACAGACAAAGCATTAAACAGCATTAAGACAAGAGGACTGGGCCATGGCTGCTCTCACTGTCCTGGAGCTGACCAACAACAACAGATCATCTGCAAACTTTAAAAAGCTCCTGAGATGTTTCTGATGTGCTGCTGTTTTTACCTGTCAGCACTTCTTTGCTGCCTCACCCCCATTTCCACAAGAGGCTTTGACTTCTGCAGGCCGCCCCTGGAAATAAGAACGACTTCTTTGTTTGATTAAATAAAGGTCACACTGACTCACTGCTCCATCTTGTGGTACAGATTGGTATTACACAGAAGTACAGCCTCAGTTCAGCTTCAGTTCACATCTTTTTTGGACATAAAGACACAGCAGCTGCTGTTTCACATCCTGGTGATGGTTTTAGTTCATGTTGGAAGGTTTTCAGAGCAGCTGGTGTGAAATCATTTAGAGTGCTGGGAGAACTGGATTTAGGAGCAGGGATTACCACAGCAGCTTTCCATCCACTCGCTGCATGCTGTGTCTGTGAAGACTTCCTGGAACTGAAATATGTGACTCAGCTGGTGGGAGAAATATTTGAGTGAATGACTGCAGATCCTGTTGATCCACGAGTCTCTTTTCCACATTCTTTAGGTCAGAGTTAAAATGCTGATCATGTTTAAGTTTACAGCCATGACTAAAATCAAAAGCATTAAAAGGATTATAAAAAGATTCAAAGCTAACTCAGTGGGCAGATGTCTGAGGTGCCGTTTACACGAGACCGTTTTCATTTTGAAACGGTGTCGTTTTGATGCGTTTCGGCCTTGCGTTTACACGACAACGGTGTCGTTTTGATGCGTTTCGGCCTTCTGTTTACACGACAACAGAGTGAAAACGATGTGTTTCAGAAACGGGGTCCAGAGTGGAGCGTTTCAGAAACGCACCGGCTTGCGTTTTCGTGTAAACACTTGAAACCGGGGTGATTTGAAAACGCTCGACTCGCACATGCGCACTATGGTTGCGACGGCCAGTTTTTCGCGCACGCGCAAACTGATAAACAGTACTCGCGGAATCACGAGTGCTTCTTATGCTTTTCCTGTGTTTTTACCGTTTTGTAATTCAGCGTTGTGTGCAGCAGCGATCCAACCTCATCATCTGTCCACACAAAACCTCTCACATTGGCCGTTTTGTAAGTAATGAACAATTTGCCGCACTACCTACTGTGTCACTCCACGCATGCGCGTCTTGCGTAAACAAACTGCAAAGAGAAAACCAACGCCAACTTGTGGCCTGGCATGGGAACTACATCGTTTTCATCGTTTCACATGTCCTCGTGTAAACGCGGATCGTTTCTGAAACGCCATCGTGTAAACGAAAGGCTGAAACGCATCAAAACGACACCGTTTCCAGTGAAAACGGCTTCGTGTAAACGGCACCTGAGACTTGGATTTCTACATCACTGAGTCATTCACAAAGATGCTGTGTTTGAATTGTAATACCTGCTCTGTACTTCCTAAATCTGTCCTCTTCCTGACAACACTTCCACATATTACTGCAATACAAAGAAAATTAACACAAAAAGGAAACAAAGAAAAACCTACGCTAATATAAATCCACACTTGGAACAAACTAAACTGGATTAAAAACTAAAATTACAAAAAGAAAATTCAGAGTAATTAAAAACAAACTATAAATGGTAAATTGACTAGTTCTTATATGACGCTGTTCTACTCTAGCTGAGCAGTTAATGCACTTAAACAACATTTTGCATTTAGCCATTCACGCCCATTCATACAAGCACCTCCATCTGTAGCTAAGTGCTTTCTGTCCATTCACACACATTCATACTCCAACGATTGCTTCAGAGAGCAACTTGGACTTCAGTATCTTTGGCATGCAGCCTCTAGCAGCCAGGAATCCAACGGCCAACCTTCCAATTAGTGTATGACCTGCTTTACCTCCTGAGCTATGGGCCCCTCGATTTCCAATTATAACAACTCTAACTTTATTGTAGTGTTATAAATGGATATTAATGACCTGCTAATATTCATAACCACAGACAGGGTCACCTGTGAGAAATTATTTAGTTGAATAATTAAATTCTAATGAGACATGATGTCTGTAGTTATCGATGGCTGCTGCTTATTAAACAGAGTACTGCACTGACTCGACCAACCTTTAAGTACTTATTAAAGATAAAGTTTGGCTGCAGTATCAGTTGGATATAACAGACATTTCTATACTACAAGTACTACTACTGTTTCTAAAATGATTCAAATTTAACTGGAAAACCTGGGATAACATTTTAAAGGATTAATAAAATTCCTCAAACACAAATAAAAACCTTGATGTATATATCTGTACTTGCAGCTTCCTAAATGTCAGATTCAGGATTATTCACTGCAAATCCAGAAATCAGAGCTACTTCATCAGATCCAAGTGTGACATTAACTGACACTGTTTACAGGAGATTCCATCGGAATTCAGTGGATCTGGATCTCAAGGTTTTCAAGTTTGACTGTGCAACCAGAAGAGGATCTTTGTGTGTCTGCAGATTCATTGTGATCCAATGATGGGAATGATTTCAGCCCTGCATGATCACGCTGATGTTTGGACAGAGCAGATAATGAAGAGAATGTTTTTGCACATTGGTAACAGTGAAACAGTTCTTTGCTTCGTGGGATCGTTTGTGGTAGGAGTATAAAATGAGATTCTTGAAGCTCTTGTCACACTGGTCACAGCTGTAGCTCCTTTCAATGTGTGAACGTTCATGAACGTTACGATAACTTGAACTTGAGAAGCTTTTCTCGCAGTGTCTGCACTTGTATGGTTTCTCTCCTGTGTGGACTCGTTTATGTACTTTAAGGCGGTCTGCATGGAAGAAGGATGACCCACACTGGTCACAGACGTGCTTTTTAACCCCACTGTGGATGAGTTCATGTTGTTTTAATCCAGCTGCTGTGATGAAGCTTTTCCCACATTCTTTGCAGTAGTTCAGGTTGTGTCCAGTGTGTCTACGTTGATGTGTTTTTAAGTTGTGTTGATGATTGAAGGTTTTTCCACAAAGGTCACAGCGAAACGCTTTCCCACCACCACAGCGACGACAGGACTGAGAACTGGATCCATCTGTGTGGCTCTGCTTCTACACAAAGACACAAAGACAGAGTAAGTCAGAGAATCCTTCAACATTTTTATCCTGTACGTCACCTGAAATAAAGAGCATCTCTGCCAACGTCCAATTACATTTTACTGTTTACATTAGAACACTCAGCTTACTGGGATACAATAACTACAATACTACCACCATAATACTACAACAATACTCATTTAATACTATAATAACGTTAATATCATACTGAAGTACTACCACTGCAATAATACCACCATAATAATATTACTGTCTTAATGAACTGCCACCAACATAGTGCCACAATATTAATGTCACACTATATTAATACTAATGTATCCACCCATGGAATAATACTAATGCAGTACTAAAATACTGTAGTACTGCATTACCACTGCTGTAAATGTGCAAGTGTGTAAGTGTAATACTATCATGCTTATACGCTGCGCAAAAACATAAAGGGAACACTCAAATAACACATCCTAGATCTGAATGAATGAAGTTGAATGTGCTGACAACAAAATCACACAAAAATCATCAGTGGAAATCAAATTTATTAACCAATGGAGGCCTGGATTTGGAGTCACACACAAAATTAAAGTGGACAAATACACTACAGGCTGATCCAACTTTGATGTAATGTCCTTAAAACAAGTCAAAATGAGGCTCAGTATTGTGTGTGGCCTCCACATGCCTGTAGGACCTCCCTACAACGCCTGGGCATGCTCCTGATGAGGTGGCGGATGGTCTCCTGAGGGATCTCCTCCCAGACCTGGACTAAAGCATCCACCAACTCCTGGACAGTCTGTGGTGCAACGTGACGTTGGTGGATGGAGCGAGACATGATGTCCCAGATGTGCTCAATCGGATTCAGGTCTGGGGAACGGGCGGGTCAGTCCATAGCTTCAATGCCATTCCAACACCTGGATACGTTTATTTGTGAACCGTTCCATTGTAGATTTGGCTTCATGTTTTGGATCATTGTCTTGTTGGAAGATAAATCTCCGTCCCAGTCTCAGGTCTCTTGCAGACTCCAACAGGTTTTCTTCCAGAATGGTCCTGTATTTGGCCCCATCCATCTTCCCATCAATTTTGACCATCTTCCTGTCCCTGCTGACGAAAAGCAGGCCCAAGCCATGATACTGCCACCACCATGTTTGACAGTGGGGATGGTGTGTTCAGGGTGATGAGCGGTGTTGCTTTTCCGCCAAACATATCGTTTTGCAATGTGGCCAAACAGTTGGATTTTGGCTTCATCTGACCAGAGCACCTTCTTCCACATGCTTGGTGTGTCTCCCAGGTGGCTTGTGGCAAACCTTAAACAAGACTTTTTATGGATATCTTTGAGAAATGGCTTTCTTCTTGCCACTCTTCCATAAAGGCCAGATTTGTGCAGTGTACGACTGATTGTTGTCCTATGGACAGACTCTCCCACCTCAGCTGGAGATCGCTGCAGTTCATCCAGAGTGATCAAGGGCCTCTTGGCTGCATCTCTGATCAGTCTGCTCCTTGTTTGAGATGAAAGTTTAGAGGGACGGCCGGGTCTTGGTAGATTTGCAATACTCCTTCCATTTCAATATGATTGCTTGCACAGTGCTCCTTGAGATGTTTAAAGCTTAGGAAATCTTTTTGTATCCAAATCCGGCTTTGAACGTCTCCACAACAGTATTTTGGACCTGCCTGGTGTGTTCCTTGGTCTTCATAAAGCTCTCTGTGCTTTGAACAGAACCCTGAGACTATCACAGAGCAGGTGCATTTATACGGAGACTTGATTACACACAGGTGGATTCTATTTATCATCATCAGTCATTTGAGACAACATTGGATCATTCAGAGACCCTCACTGAACTTCTGGAGTCAGTTTGCTGCACTGAAAGTAAAGGGGCCGAATAATATTGCACGCCCCACTTTTCAGTTTTTTTATTTGTTAAAAAAGTTTGACACATCCAATAAATTTCATTCCACTTCACGACTGTGTCCCACTTGTTGTTGATTCTTCACACAAAATTAAAAATTTATATCTTTATGTTTGAAGCCTGAAATGTAGCAAAAGGTTGAAAAGTTGAAGGGGACCGAATACTTTCACAAGGCTCTGTATATTTTAGGGTCCAAACCAAACTACTGCAGCATCTGTGTGCAGCACAGAGGGAAACACAGACAGTGATTAGACGACAAGTACGCACTTTGTGTCCTTTTATCTGTGATATGAACTGATACAAAGCAGCAAGTTCAGCCTTAGAGCCCAACCTAATTCACAGCTGTGAACATCGCTTCGCTTTTCTCATGTAATACACATGTAATATGGTAGAAAAGACCAGCGGGGCCGGAGTTGAACCCGTTTTTCGGCCGAGCACCGAGTGCTTCTGCGATAGAAAACTCGCCTAACGGTTCAAATAAAGGCACTGGCTCCAGAACCCTGTTGGTGGGAAAGAGGCTTGTGTGTGTGTGCGCCTTGCAAAGAAAGAAAACTGGAGTTGGTGTGTGAGAATGACAGTCATTGTGTGTGCCTGTGTGTGTGTGTGGCTCAGAGAGAGAGACAGAGAGAAAGAGAAAGAGAAAAAGGAAAAAAATATTGCAATGTTTAGCAACTGGAGTGTGTGTGCGTGTGCGCGTCTTAATCTAAGTTTGCTTGTGTGTCAGAGAGAGACAGAATTTGTGTGCTGTAAGTTGCTGTTTTTTTGCTTTGTTTTGTTTGTTATGGATGGTAGAGTAGGGAGTGAGGGTCGAGCGCTCACAGGTGAAGTGTAAGATCCTGGACCCATGACCTCTGTGTAAAGTCTGAGCCCAGGAGGAGGGTCATCAACAGGAGACCTCTTCGACGTGGGGAGCGGTAGGCCTTAAGCACGCTCAGTCACAGGTCTCAGTGAAGAACTAAAACACATTAGTTTTACAAATCTTCCTGCTCTTGACGGAGACAGACACATTTTTCTCTCTCTCCTGCCCTCCCCTTCTACCCTACTTGCTGAAAAGGGCCTCTCTTACACATCAATCGAATAAGAAACAACATGGATGTGGAAAAATGGGCCCTCAACATCATGGATCATATTTTCTCCACTATGAGATTGGGGAAAGGGAAGCCCGTATGTCCTAGTTGAACAGACCCGGTTGGACACGTCCTGGATTCGTGGGGCATGTGAAGACCTCTGTGTCTCTCAGTGCTGTGGGTCGAGGACGTGGAAGACGTATACATATTTGGCTTTTTGGTAATGGGATCTCTTCTGTCTGGGCTTGGAGGATACCTGATTTACCGGGAATTTAAGAAAATCTGGGCAGCAGTTCGGCATCTGCCAAGTCAGCAGAACAAGACGGATGGGCTATGCAGAGCTGTTCAGACTCAGACTCAGAGCCTGTTGGACCTGAGCCGCAAGCTGGATACGTAGTCCAGCTGCGAACATGATCGCAGGTGAAAGGGATAAGATCTGGAGATAAAGTTCGGTTCTGCATAGCGAAGAAGACGTAACTGCAATTTGGACCATTGGATTTTAGTGAATGGGTTACCCAATGAGACTGAAGGCTTTTGAAAAAATAAGTTCCACCACACCCCACAAACACAAAGGAACCCAAAGCCCACCACAAAGCGAATATCACGAATATCAATAAAAATTGCTCTTAGCCATTGTGTAACTGCCATGAAAGCCCATCAAGACACACATATTTACAGCTGAACGGCATATAATACGAGCACAAGCTGGGAATAAAAACTTAGACTTACTATGAAACGCCTTCTGAGTAACAGCTGTTCGTTCGTGTGCATTCTGCAGCGGTAAAACCGGTCGATTCAGTGACAAAGTCCTCTAATAAATAATAATCCACTCTCGTGAGTCACTTTGTCACTTCGTTGAAGAAATATAGCTTGTTTTAAGATATTTATACAATCTGTTAGTGAGGAAAAAGTACTGTAAACACGTGAGTGACATAATACGCACTCATTGTGCAGCAACTTTGTGGATTCATCTGAAAACACACCCCAAGATGCCATATATCTATGTGTCAGGTTTTAGATTTTGGGTCAGAGCTGACCAATCAGAACGATTGGAGAGCAATTTGGGGCATGTCCAGAGAAGTCACATGATGCTGTCTGATTATTATTGGCTCTGGAAAACTAATTTCATAACATGATTGGCCAAATGAGGTGTCAATCCAATAGACTGATTTTTTTTACTCCAGAATTGATTCAGACTGGGTTTAACTAATCAAGAGGTCTGTAATATGAATACACTGTATAATAGATCTTTCAAACATACACTTCTGCTGTTAAATATGTGTCTCGGCAAATTGTAGTCTGTAGATTTTAAGTTAATAATTTTTGAGTCAGGGTGTTATATTTAGTGGGTAAAATTAATACATCAAATTAATAAAATTATGTTGAATAGTTAGACCTGATCAGACCACAGGTTCTATTCAAATTTAAATATTGACCTCAAAGGTCTGCACTTCAAGACTCAACTTTTCAAATTATAGATATTAAGGAAAATCAGAACTTTAAAACAACTGGACTAGTTTTTCATGGATACCAGTAACTGCCCCCTGGTGTGCCATTATAAGGAGAATGTGTTTTTACCAGGAGGAACATGTCTGAAGGTCTGTCCTATAGGTGTAGGAACATGCCAGTCTGAGAGGCCAGAAATAACGGAACCTGGTTTAAGGAAACAGGAGGCTTGAAGGCCCGATGTTTGGGACACACAGACTGTATCCTCAGTTCTCCAGGAGAATGGAATGGTATATGACCACTAGTCCAGGTTGTTACATCAATAAAACAATCAGCCCAAAAGGGTCCTTTTATGCCTTAATAGTTGTTAGTAACAAATTCAAGGGATAGCAGCAGAGTTGTGTCACTGTATGCCTTTTGGGCCAAAAGTAAACAAAACTTAGATTTAATATTATAACTAACCCAATCAGGAATGTTGATTAACTTTACAGAGACTAATTGGAAAACTTAGTGATAGAACTGAACATCATTAACAGCAGAACAAAATAACATAGATGTTACTTGTGCTGTTTACTCAGTGAAAATAAAATTTAACCACAGCAGTTCAATTCTCCAAAGCATTGTCAAAAACCAGCAGAGAACTCAGAAATAAATAAATAAATCCTGTATCTTTAATGATGGGGAAATGTTTTGGGAAATCAGATGGACAAATTCTAATTTCTCTCTTTTAGTCTCTATTGCAGTTACTGTAATGAAGACTAGATGACTAATCCCTAGGAAAAGACAAAAAGAAAAAGGGTCTGAACCTGTAATGACAGGATCAATTATCTAGTAAATAAATACTAACTGATGAAAGTGTGATAATAAATATTTGTGTCATGTGATGTGGTTTAAACAGACATATTCTGAGTTATGTTTGCAGAATGATCATGGTCTTGTGTCTTGTGCTTTAGTGCACTTGCTTGGCATTTTGGTTTGATTGGTTTCAATTTATAGAAAATGAGGGTGACTTTGGGAAATGAGAGCGCTTATAATAATTATGTCTTAGAGTGCTTTTCATATGTTTTTCCATTCTTTACTGAAAAAAGAGAGCTGCTGTCTCTGTCTCTGCTGAAACAAATCTAAAAACATGTTTTTAGATTTTAATCAATAGGTTAATAACCATAGGGGTATTAAATTGGTTTCACACCTCAAGGGTGTGAAAAAGGAGGGAGTTGTTAGGGATTATTTTTACTTAATTAATAAAATGACAAATGTTTAAAAGTAAACTCCAGTAAATTAATGAACATGGGATCAACCAAATAATAAACAATTAAATAATACATTAGAGAACAACAGATTAGAAAGTGCTAGACTAACTTCTCTGTCTCAGTGCATCTTATCTTGGAGGATTCAGCCACTGTACGTACAATTAAACATCACCAACGTCACCATGTTTTGTTATTAATCTGGACAAGATTGCTCTGTATGACAAATTAAAACATCAGGAAGAAGATGTGCTTTATGGCTTCATCGCAGATGAGAGGAATCTGGGTCATGAAAAACCAGCTTGAACAAGACAGAGTGACAAAGGCCAAGTCATAGTGCCCACAATTTATTTAGGTTTAGATAAGAGGCAGTATAAAGATGTTCTGGTTAGACAGGAACATGGGCTCAGGGAGGGAGAGGTCACATTCACAGAGCCCTGTCTCTCCTCTGAGTCCCACATGTGCATTTGTGATTTCTTCTGATTCTTTAATATATTAAATGTCTTGCTTTTTTAATTAAAGTGTTTCAGGTGTCCTTCAAAAACAAGCCTATTACCTGTCACAGGCCAAAATTACAAGATCAAAATAAAAATACATACCTCACAGGAACTGCACTTGTAGAGTTTCTTTCTGCTGTGGATCTTTTGGTGTTCTTTCAGGTACTGTTGCGATTTATAAGTCTTATTACACAGGTCACACTGATAAGGTCTCTCCTCAGTGTGGGTAACCATGTGGTGTTCTAGGTGCCATTTTGTTCCAAACTTTTTGCCACACCGATCACACCAGTACGCATCTTGTCCAGTGTGAATGCGGAGGTGTGCATTTCTCTTACTTATGTTGCTGAAGGTTTTTCCACAAAAGTCACAGCTGTGTGCCTTAATTCCAGAGTGGGTAATTTGATGACTCTTTAAGGCTTTACTGTGGACAAAAGCTTTGCCACACTGATCACAGAGGTACGGTTTCTCTCCACTGTGGATGAGTTGGTGTGTTTTTAAGTGTCCAGCCTCGGTAAAAGACTTTCCACACACGTCACAGCTGAACGGTCTCTCTCCAGTGTGGATGAATTTATGATTTTTCAATGTACATTTATTAGCAAAATTCTTCCCACACAGATCACAGAAGTATTTTTTTTCTCTCTTCCTTCTGTGAGGTTTGCCAGCCTCCTGAGAGCACTCAATTCTCTGTCCATGTTGGTCCTGCAGTGACAGAGATACAAACAGAGGCAGTGAGTGAAATGCAGTCGCTAGTGCTAATGGCAGCGCCTGCTAGCAAATCGTGGTTATACTGATCTGTTCTGGTAGCTAACAGCTGAAGTAGAGAAAAAATAACAGCTGAAATTTTCAGCACAGTGAGCACAACACACACACACACACACACACACACACACACAGACACACACACACACACACACACACACACACACACACACACACACACACACACACACACACACACGGCAGAGAGCAGTGGAGGTGTGGAAAAAGTGTCCGTAATGATCTACTCAGTGTTAAACGGTCATTTTTTCCAAATGAAGGAAATCGTTCGCAGTGACGAAACACTTTACTGCTGCTAATGTGGGTGAAACACTCCACTTACTCAGAGACACTCGAGCTGCAGAGTTTAAACGATATATCAAAGCAACAAATTTGTGCTGATGATTTTTTTAGAATTGAATTACCTGAGTTACTTGAGGAATCGTTGCGGCCCAAGGAATCGTTGCGGCCCAAGGAATCGTTGCGGCCCAAATTACAACCACCTATTGGTGATAATAGCACATGCAACCATGTACAGGGAAAAAAAAAAAAAAACATTAATTTTTGTAAAATAATTTCAAAGCATTAATTGGACATCCTGGTTATAAAGAATCACATCAGTCCAGCTTTAAAATGTTAAAGGATGGGACAACACTGATGATGAATGAAAACCATCCTGAAATCTTGTTTTCAGACACTTTCTAACAGACACATCCTGGACAAAGATGCTGCGTTTGCAATAGTCTATTAGTCCCTATTCGCCATGGCCAGAACAACTCGCCACAGTCTTGTTGTGTTTTCATTACAATTGCCACCTCAGTGTGGGTGGAGTGGAAATAGCAACGCGGGCAGTAGT
Organism: Archocentrus centrarchus; assembly: GCF_007364275.1. NCBI lineage: Eukaryota > Metazoa > Chordata > Actinopteri > Cichliformes > Cichlidae > Archocentrus > Archocentrus centrarchus. The sequence goes on from NC_044347.1 coordinate 2,494,683, forward strand.
CTATTGACGTAATTTGTGTGCAACTCAAACACAATAATGGATGAGCTAGAGGCAAACTAAGGGTGGCTAATGCCAGTTTACTACCAACACCATGCATTAGTATAATGTTTTAATGGATGAAGGTTATCACTGTAAAGTATTCAAATATGTACCGTATTTTCCGGAGTATAAGTCGCACTTTTTTTCATAGTTTGGCTGGGGGTGCGACCTATACTCCGGAGCGACGTATATGTGACATTTATAACACATGAACCAAAATACTCCAGCCACTTGACATCTCCGTGAACTGCAGCTTTAAGGCAGTCTTGCGTAACCTGTGGGCGCAGTGGATGATGGATGGAGAGCACAGCTTAACGGCAACTGGGAGAATGCGCCACCCAACTTTCCTGGAAGTCATTGGATGGATCAAGAAAACATGGGCTTCAGTGACAAACCATCCTGTTGGGATTCAGAAAGGCTGGAATAATTGGAACTGCAGCTGACGACGAGTCTGACTAACGTAACACAGAAGAGGAAGCGGCGCTTCGTCTACGGAGTGTACGGAATTGTTTAGAAGTGACACCGAGGATGAAGAATTCAATGGATTGATGGTTTGGTTAACTTGTTAGTATGTTCTTTATGCTATGGTTATCTGAATAACTTAACCCCTTAACTGGCAGCAAATAAAATCACCTGAAACAACTACATAACACCCTCTGGTTATTATTGGCTCTGAACAACCCATTTCATAGCCTATTAACTGGCTGCGTCTGGTCCGCGGGCCGAATGAAGTGCATTTATATGGCAGGCTAGACCCGCCCATTTTGACTTACACCTCATTCGGCCAATCATGTTAAGAAATGGGTTTCCCAGAGCCAATAATACTCAGAGGGCGTCACGTAGCTTTGTCAGGTGATTTGGTGCAGCCAGTTACATGATTGGCCGAATGACGTGTCAATAAAAATGGGAGGGTCTAGCCTGCCATATAAAAGGGACTACAAACGGCCCGTCACCGGGCCCTTGCCAGTTAAGGGGTTAATGTTACGTTAACATACCGAACACGTGTTCGTTGTGCGTCATGTAGCTGAATGTGCTACGTTAGCATAACGTAGGCGTAACCGTGTTCGTCCTGTTCTTTAATCCATTATTTTAAATTGTCGTTCAAGATGGCATTTCTGCTCTGGGTCTCGGATTCTATCAACACCCCCCCCAAAAAAGTGCGACTTATAGTCCAGTGCGACCTATATATGTTTTTTTCTTCTTTATTATGCATTTTTTGGCTGGTGCGACCTATACTCTGGAGCGACGTATAGTCCGAAAAATACGGTATGCTGTGTGTGCCTTTCAGATGGATCTCTTATTGCAAAACTACCACTGCGAATCGTTGGTCTGGACATTGACCCGAGCCTCCCAATGGTTTGCCTCCATTTTCTTGCCATCAGTTTTAAAAATGGTGCGGTTGATTCTAGTGAAGGAGTCGCTCTCATGACTCAGCTACTGATGACTCTTTAGCCAATCGTGGCATGTTGTTCTTCGATGTCACATTTTTGGATCGCGTCAGATTGCTTGGAACCCCAGCTGAGTGAGTACTAAAAAAGTACCTGGTAACTGGTACCAGGTACTAATGGAAATGCCGCACAAGATTCCTCATAGCACTACTGCAGGCCACATGAATGCCATCAAAGGACAGCCAACACACACTTTTCCAAGCCCTGTATGCATATGTTTTATAGCAGATAAAGCAAATATCAGCACCAGATGATTTATATTATGTCCTGATTCTACAGAGTGATGAACTGCGGAAGCTGCAGGAGGAGAGACAAGTTTACACGAGAGTTGCATTCCATGTATGTTTTCTTCAGAAGCTGTACAGTCGTATTTGTTATTTGTCTACCTACATCATTGCACTTCTGTGTGGAGAACACTGTGCCAACCAAGAAGCTACAGTGCTTCTCCAACAATAAACCGTGGGTGAAAAGGATGTGAAATACAAGATCATGAGAGGCAAAGAAAGCTTCAGGTGGAAAATGGAGGAACAGCTCCAACATAAAGTCTGAGAAGTCTGGAGAAACATGAAAAAAATCTCTGGCCACTTTGAGGACAATGGAGGAGCCACAGTGTCTGCTGACCGGGGGTGGGCTAATGACCTGAATCTGTTTTTCAATAGATTTGACTCTGAGCCGTTGACCACCTCCCCCACCCCTCAGCTCTCATCTACCCCCCTCCATATGCGGTCCCCCCTCTCTCCTGGTGCAGGGCTATCATTGCCTGTACTCTCCTCACCCCCACCTACAACAGAGCCTGCTGAGGAGACTGAGGTCCTTTGGTGTCTGCAGGACTCTGTTAAAGACCTTTTATGACACAGTGGTAGCATCTGCCCTTTTCTATGCAGTGGCCTGCTGGGGGGGGTGCACCGAAAGGGACAGGAGCAGGATCGACAAACTGGTGCGGAGATCTAGCTCTGTGCTGGGATGTCCTCTGGAGTCTGTGATGGTGGTGGGTGAGAGGAGGATGTTAGCAAAGCTGACCTCCATCATGGACCCCCCCCCATCACCCTCTGCATGAGAGCGTGGGTGAGCTGAGCAGCTCCTTCAGTCAGAGACTGAAACATCCTCGCTGCAGGAAGGAGCGCTTTCACAGTCATTCATCCCAACAGCAGTTAGACCAGGGGTGGGCAACTCCAGGCCTCGAGGGCTGGTGCCCTGCATGTTTTAGATGTGTTCCTGAGCCAACACACCTGAATCACATGTAGAAGTCATTAGCAGGACCCTGGAGAACCTGACTGCATACTGAGGAGGTAATTCAGCCATTTGATTCAGGTGTGTTGGATCAGGGACACATCTAAAACCTGCAGGACACTGGCCCTCGAGGCCTGGGATTGCCCACCCCTGAGTTAGACTGTATAACACATCATGATGTCTTGAGTCACTTGGACACTTTACCTCCTCTGCCATCACTTTATCCTTACAGTCCAGATACATTGTATTTATTACACTCTCATCCATATAATGCATACCGTGTATGCTGTGTACCTTACCGGCTACAAATGTATATAATGTTTTGATGTGTGTGTTTATGTGTATATATGTATATGTGTATCAATATTGATATATATTTTATGCACAGTGTTTTCTATTTTATTTCATTTCTTTTATTCATCCTTTAATTTTTCTCTGTACTGAGCTGCTGTAATATGCAAATTTCAGTGTTGTGGGATCATTAAAGTTTTATCTTATCTTAAAAGTGCTATGAAAACATGAAATGTGTAATTATAACAGTAAAGAAAATGACATCATAGATCAAATAGTGTTCAAATAAAATGATGTATTGTGTGATAAACTGTGGGTTTGATCTGAATCTTGATTATTAATGTCTTTGTTTCAGTGTCCTGTTAAAATGTGACCTTCTTATTTGGCCTTGTTGTAACTTCAGTGCTAACTGGGACCATAATAAACCAAACCAACAGCAGCTGATGAAGTCACACAGTTTCAATAATAGTGTAACACTGAGATTTTTCTCACCTGTTGTGTTGAACTCATTGTTTCCTCTGTAGAGGCTGAAAATGTTCCTCTGCTGCTCCGTCAGACTCTCCTCCTCCTGATGATCAGCTGCAGGAGAACAGATCTTTATTAGAAGGTACCACACTGCACTGTTTGGGGGAATGAGCCCTTTAAGGCTGCATTTGGATTTATACACTTCTGTGGGATACGGCCGGTTCCAGCCTGCTATGTTAGGGTGGGCATCTAGAAACAGGAGGTGGGAAACTTGTTTGAAACAAGTTCTTCAGTCTGAAAAGTTCTCAGGCAGTGAATGAATCAGAAGCCTACCCCCCCCCACACACACACACACACACACTCACACTCCTCACCAACAATTCACTCCTCACCAACAACCTGAATAGCTTCTCCTGTAGCTTCAACAACGGGACAGACCTGTTACTCACCCACCCCAGTCCCACCACCTCCACCATTCATAATACAACATGGACCTGCTTAACACTTCACTTCAAGTCTCTCCACCCCCCACGATGCCTCTCTCCATACTTGACAGAGATGTAAATCAACTCTTTCACAGACCAAACCCCCACAAATGAAACTCAAATGAACCCAACCAATACACAAGAAAAAAAAAGAAAATCAATCTAATTGATCACAAGTGGACAAACTTCTGGCTTCTGTAGACAAAATAAAATCCAACATTTTATTGCACAGCACTGAACAGGAGTGGCCCTCCAATCTCATTGTACATCCTGTATAATGACAATAAAGACATTCTATTCTATTCTGATCTTCTTCTCCCAAATCACCACGAGCTGCACATGAAGCACCACAATACACTTTTATTTTCAGTGTGTTCAAATATGAACTCCATTTTATTCAATTTTGTTAACCTCTTCCTGTGCATTAATTTATAGCAGCGTGTGTCATTCAAATGAGGCCTTTTAGCACTGGCGGCCACTGTTGCTGACTTTTCAGAGCCATTCGTAAAACGTAAAGTTTTCTGCCGCTGTTTCACTGCATGGTGTGTATTACAGGAGAAAAGTGAAGCGATTTTCACGGCTGTGAATTAGGTTGGGCTCTAAGGCTGAACTTGCTGCTTTGTATCAGTTCATATCACAGATAAAAGGACACAAAGTGCGTACTTGTCGTCTTGCTCTAATCTCTGTCTGTGTTTCCCTCTGTGCTGCACACAGATGCTGCAGTAGTTTGGTTTGGACCCTAAAACGTATTTGCAGCACAGAAAGGGGAGCGTGTTCTCCCACGTTTGTGCGCTTCGGCTTCGTGTCCAGACGAGGACCCGCCCACGCTCATACGTAAAGGAGCAGTTCACAGAAACGCGGTGGGAACGCGGCCCGTTCTTAAGCGTTTCGCCGGCTCGTTGGAACCAGCACCGGAACCTCGCAGTGGAAACGTAGCACGAACCGTACATAACGATGTAGATGCGCAGATGAATTTGTAGCTGCTCTCCCAGGTGTAGCTGCAGCGGTCACTGCTGCGTGTCTTTAGCCTTTTGTCTCCTGCTCTTTGTGTTTTGTCCTGTGTGTTGTTGCTGGGATCTCTGTGCTCCTCTTTTCTCTCCTCTCTCTCCCCTCACCGCCCAGCTGCTCTCTGCGCATCATTTTAGGAGTTCACTTCCTCTCATGTGTTCATCCACAGCAGTTTCTGCTCCAGCTTTCTGCCAAACGCTCAACTGCTAAAGTTAGCTCGATGCTTACCTGTAGCTGAGCCCACAGACAGATTAGCGCTGTTCTCAGGTCACATCCAGGAGAGCAGGGTGGGTGATCGATCCAAGTATCGATACGAACGTTGGTAGAGATGTTGGATCGATGCTTTAGTTTGTTTCTCCTCTAAATTCACGTCTTTTCATCAATGAAAAAGCAGCTCCGTTAGCTCCGCTCTCCGACCACGCAGCCACACTTTGCTCCGCCCCCTTCTTCCTGCTCTGCTGTGGTTTGTCGCTGGGCGGTCACGTGACTCAGCTGCGCTCACAAATCACTTGGGCTGGAAATTCTCTACAACAGCAGCAACTTATAAAGACGAAAAACAGGAAGAAAAGAAGCAAAGAGGAGAAAAATCAGCATCAATTAATATTAATCATCAATAATCTGAGTAAATCCAAACTGCAGTTTATCAATGATTTCATGCATTAAGGGAACAAAGTGATCCAAACCTTCCTGCCCTGTGTGAAAAACTCATTTCCCCTCGTGTTCAATGATCAATGAACTGTGATGAAGCAGATTGTTGGAGAGCTGAGTTCAGTCTCACTGCCACACTCAGACCTGATCACTGCAGAGCTGACGTTTCTGAGCTCAACTCCACCAGCCTGACCTGGGTCGGTCAGCCAGAACTGCACTGATGTTAAAAGCCAGAAGAGGATTCTGTGAAAACTAATCTCATATTACTGTGACTGTGAATTTAGCAAAGACTTAAGACAGGGTTTAATGATGTCATACTTATAATGGATGTACCTACTTAAGAAAACCTCTTAAGGAAACAAGCATTGGTCTTTCATATGTCAATGTTGTTCAGTGAAGTGGATTAGCATTTAAATCTAATCAGTCCAAAGTAAATTCTGCATATAAATTTCCCCACATGACAAACAGTAACATGAAACAGTCACTATCTAATAATTTTCCTCAAATTCATTAAAAAATGTGGATTGCATCCCTTCAGGATCAAATCCAGTTCCAATCCATGAAAATCTTACTGCAAACTAAAAGAAATGATCACTGATCAGTGCACAGGTAATAGTTATATATGCAGCCTTCTTTCAGCATGGATGTTCAAACCACAGCAGTCAGCACTCGTCCCTGAGATGCATTCCTGCACCTCTTTAGACACAGCTGTTCACATCTGGCCGTCATCCTGGTTAGTTTCCTGTTAATGTCTCAGGTATGATCTCAGGTACCTGTGGAAAAAGTCCAGTGAAGAAAGTTCCAATTTTTCCCTGTCAATTAAACCAAATACCATGAACTGCAGGTCTATGGGTCAATAATTCAATTTACACAAACTAAGACAGGACATCAAAACACCCATAAATATTCTAAAGATCTATTTATTCAATGGCTTTTATTATAGATCTTTTATTTTGTTTATCAGCATGAGAAAATGATCCTGGGGAATATGGACCAAAATAATATCTCAATATTTTTTACCTGAATGATATACAAAATATATCTTGATATTTTCTTCCTCTACAAGGTATAAACAAAAAGGCACCTCTGAGTCAAAGCTACATGTCCCAAATGTCACACAGACACTTTTATTAACATTCAGCTGTAGATGTACAGGAGAAACTGCTCAAAAATAAACCACTGGCATTTAAATAATAATGCTCCTCAAAGAAATGAATGTTTTTTTCCTCCATAACAAAAGACTCGCAGCTGTGCTATTAAAATGCTAACAGAAAAGATCCAGAGCAAAAACAGCAAACAGCTGACTTCTTTACAAAGCCAGTCTGCAGTGAAGCAGACTTCACCACAGTGCAGGATTTTAGTCAGCTCAGTAAATCCATAGACATATGCGCTGACGTATCACAGCATACGAGGACACGAACAGATCCACTTCCACTATTAAGGTCACGTGACCTATGGTACATACCAACAGCCAGGTACTCTTGGGGGTCCGGGTGATGCCAAAGCGTCTGAACGGACGCAGTACAAGGCTGTATGTACACAAACACGGCGAGGATTTCAGGTGAACAAAAAACTCTCCAAAAGTCGCCAGCGTCACTGGGAAAACTCGCTAAATTTGTCGCTAGTCACTTTTTGGAAAAAGAGTCGCTAGAGGGGTCTGAAAAGCCGCTAAATCTAGCGACTAAGTCGCTAAGTTGGCAACACTGTTGACCTCTTAGTGCCATGGTCGCCATCTGGTGGCGTGGCATGTGTAATGCATCCCAGTTTAACAGGTGAATTATTTACAGTTTTTTAGGTGTAACAACCCATATGAACATTAAACAGAAAAGTGAACAGGACTTCAGCCTCAATAAAATGAAAAGTTATTGGGGGGTGTACTTTCTAAACATTCAATATGTACTGGGTACCACATAATAAATGTAGTCTGTTTGTAGCTCTGGAGGCCAGGCTTTCTGAACTGGAGACTCGGCTCCGCACCCTGGAAAATCCTACATCTAGCCAGGCCCCTGTAGCGGGTGCGGACCATGGTAGCTTAGCCGCCATTAGCTCCCCCCCAGCAGATCCCGAGCAGCAGGGAAAACAGGCCGGCTGGGTGACGGTGAGGAGGAAGCGTAGTCCTAAGCAGAAGCCCCGGGTACACCACCAACCTGTTCACGTCTCTAACCGTTTTTCTCCACTCGGCGACACACCCGCCGAGGAACAAACTCTGGTTACTGGCGACTCTGTTTTGAGAAACGTGAAGCTAGACACACCGGCGACCATAGTCAAATGTCTTCCAGGGGCCAGAGCAGGCGACATTCATGGAAATTTGAAACTGCTGGCTAAGGCTAATCGTAGATTTGGTAAGATCGTTATTCTTTTTTTTTTTTTTTTAATTAGGGCCTCAGAGAAAAAAAAAAAATCTGACAGGTACCCCAGCCATGCAGCATGAACAGGCAGGAAACTGGAAAAACAAACAAACAAAAAACACACAAACAAAAAAATCATTTATGCTATCTGCTACAGGCTGGGGTATCTGTTGGTTGGTAGTGTTTTAAAACATCATTGGCCCTCTTTTTGTGTGTGTGTGTGTGTGTGTGTGTGTGTGTGTGTGTGTGTGTGTGTGTGTGTGTGTGTGTGTTGCTTGCATGTCCCTGTGCACATATGTGCCCATGTTCATGCTCTTGTGAAGGCATGCATGTGCTCCCTCCCAAATTTAACGTAGTGATCCCAACTCATCATGAGATTTTTATTTTCTTCCCCTTTACAAAAAAAAATAAATAAAAAAAGAATAAAATAGACAAAAATGAAAGCACCTCAGTGACAACAAGCATCCAGACCCCTAAACAACGACAAAGAGTATCAGAAACCAAATCAGTCAGTGTGGTGAGTCCAAACAGCACAACACAGGATGGCAACAAGAACCCAAGTGTCAGCAACCTGCATTAAGGCCAAGAAGCAGTAGAAACCCCCGCGCCAGGGCAGAAACATGCAGGAAGGTCTACATCAGTGTCTGAGGGTCTCTACAAAGCCAACAGAGGCAGAGAGCACAACCCGGTCCCACCCAGGCGGCACAGGCACCCAGAAAAGGAGCTCAAAGCACCGCACGAGCCGAGAGACAGTGAACAGAACCAAGGCCCGGGAGGCACAGCAGCCAGGACAACCCGGATGCCCAGACTCAGCCCCAGCAGCACAGGACAACATGGCCCACAGGATGCCCTGCACATTGGCGGCGGCGGGGCAGGCCCGGAGGAACTGTCCAAGGATCCCCAGAGAGGCAGCGATCACAGCGAGGAGACAGGGCCAGCTCTGATTTTGTGGGAAGTCAGCAATAAAGCTCTGATTTTAAGTCACATTTTGACTTCAGAGTTCTGCTCTCTGCCTGCCACACTGCCTATTACAACACCCACGTCTTTCCTTTCTCATTGCCTCAACATTTTATGTGCCCTCTAAACTTAAACCTTTATCTGTTCATCAATTCATCCACGCTAACATGTGCTAACAGGGAGAGGCTCCGGCAAAGCTCGCTCAGACACCGGAAAGATCCAGATGAAGATACGCTTTACATAAAGGCAACACGCAGGAATAATGAGGAAAATGAGTGACAAAAAACATCAAGGACAAACAGTGTGTGCAGTTTGTCACACAGTGTGTCTGCTAGCTAAAGCAAAGAATGAGCAATAACTTCACTCAGATGGAGAAAGATGGAAAAAAGATGAAGGAGAGAGCAGCAGGTCAGCTGATCACAGCCTGCACACCAACATCATTTACTGCAGCTACAATAGAAAGCTGTGAGTCTTCTCCCCATGCAGAGACACTACAGCTGATCTTAGGGTTCCTCCACCTTCTGAATCCAACTGTAACCCCTGAGGATCCTCATGTTGGTGTTTAGGTGGAGGCACAGTCACCCTCTACTATGGAGGACACAGAGAACAGAGCTGTGTTTAAATTCCCTTTCACAGTTTGTGTCCTACACAACAGATTCAAGCTGAGTGCATTCATTAGGATTTATTAATTCATTCATTAAATTATTAATTTATTAATTATTCATTTAATTAATTTATTCCAATTTAGATTGGAATAACGTTTGTATTCTCATGTATTATTTTATATTATTACAATAATATAAAATGAGGTTCAGTTAGCTTTACACAAAATAGCAGGTAGAAACGTCCTCCAAAGAACTACTTTTACTTTCTTACTTTGACTACATTTCAGAGCCTGTACTTTTTTACTTTTACTTAAGTAAAGATGTTGAACCAGTACTATTTTTAACACAAGTCCTTGTACTTCTACTTGAGTACAGAATGTCAGTACTTTTGCCGCCTCTGGTCGCTGCTCAAGCTTCCTTCCACAGTTTGGAGTAAAATCCTCTCTGTCTCATTCAGCCTTCTGCTTCCTGAAGCTCGGACATGGGCCGTGAGTCCTGCTGTCCATTATAAAGGATACTGAATAAAAGTTTTATTTTGAAAGGGATCAAATTACTGCACATTTCTGAAATTCTACTAAATCAAAGTTGAGACTCACAAACTGTAAACACAATTAGATTTTTAGCAACAGAATAATCATAATGTTAGTGATTATTGTTTACTCAGTTAATAAAGGACAAATGTTTAACAGTGAACTCCAGCAGGTTAATTAATAAACAGTGGATCAACCAAATAATAACCAATTAAATAATAATTAGACAGAGAGCAGCAGATAGAAAGTGCTGACTAACTCCTCTGTCTCAGTTCATCTTATCTTCTATTGATCATCTCACTGAACTTCACTTGTGGCCATAAAATGTGGGTAGAACTTGTGTGTCCTGTTAGCCTGAGCCCCACAAACATGGCATCAATAGAAAGCTCAGGATTCCCCCCTGACAGTGCAGCAGGGCTCATATGGATTACATAAATAATGCTGATGTAACAGTCACTGACACAATTTTATTTAAAGGTTTTTTGTTTCATTTGATAATAATTAAAGTTCTTTTAAAGTTTAGATCCTAAAAAGATCATAACTGTGTTAAAAACAAAAACAAAAACAAGGCTGTTTTTATTTTATTTTGATATTTGCAGTGAATATAATTAAGTCATTTATCAGCACCCTCATAATATTTTTGTCCTCAATAGTTTCTGTTATGAATACATTTACAGTTTGAAGTAATTTTTGGCACTGAGGAAGCAGAAAAAGTGACTCATGATAAAAGTTTCTTTTCAACTTTGTTCCATTATTGAATTCTTAGAGTTTTATTTTATATTTTATGTAACATGAAGTAAACAAAGAGAGGATTTTTATATTTATTGACTTTTATATCTGTTTACATTTGAATTAATAATTTAATATGTGACTACCGGTGCCAGCCTCACAGATGGAGGTGTTTGAAAGGGTTAAAAGGAGGCATGCTGTGGTCCTGAGATAGAGGAGGTCCCAGACCAGCTCCCCTCCTTCAGCTCTCCTCCTTCAGCTCCCCTCCTTCAGCTCCCCTCCTTCAGCTCTCCTCCTTCAGCTCCCCTCCTTCAGCTCCCCTCCTTCAGCTCCCCTCCTTCAGCTCCCCTCCTTCAGCTCCCCTCCTTCAGCTCCTGCTGCTCCTGCCTCGGTTCTCTGCTGCAGCCCGAAACACAGCGACGACTCAGGTGGAAGCGTCACCTGTCAGGCTGCCACTCAGCTGTCACAGAGCGTCCCAGAGCAGTGATTAAGGAGGAGGAGGAGGAGGAGGTTGGTGTTGTTTGTTCCCTGCAGTTTTTATTGTTGTCTGTCTGTTGCCTGGTAACCGGACCCTCGGCTGAACCTGCTCAGACTGTTAATGAAGCTGGAGGAGAGGGATGGACACAACAACAGGAAACACTTCCTCACTCGTCTTCCTCCTCTCTTCGTTACATCTCGAGACTTTAATTGTAAAACTCTTCACAGCTTTCTTAAAGCAGGATCGATTCCTGATCAGTTCTAATGACAGATCAATATTCAGGCAGATGATTATGGATTTCTTAATGTGTAAAGAATACAGTTTTTTATCTAAATAGTTTTTTATTCATTTAGATTTTTTTTTAATTATTGTTATTATTAGTAGTTGTAGTAGTAGTAGTGGTAGTATTAGTAGTAGTAGTAGAAGTAGCAGCAAACTGTTCTCATCTTTCAGAGACCTTTTAGGTCAGAATAAAAATGCTACAGATTTCTTTGCGGTTCATCCCTCTGAAAACTTGGAAACTTTATGAATGTGTGGCCTGATTTTCTGCCCTCAGGTCTGACTGTATTATCCAGTATGAAGTCCTGGAGAAAGGTTCTGCTGGCTGCCCTGCTGGCCTGGCTCCTCCTCTTCCTGTCTCTGCTCTGTCACTTCCTAGATCTCAGAGTTCCACCTCAGACCCGTTCTGCAGCAGAATTCGGACTCGCCCGTGGCCTCACCTCTGCATTTCAGGTTCAGAGTAGGAACCGTGACAGGTTCCTGAGACGTTCTGGAACCTCAGAGGACGACTGGAGTTCTAAACGCTTCTATAAGAAACAGACTATGGAGATTCTGCAGCGCCTGTGGACTGGAAAGCTGACAGCAGGGATGCTGAGCCCTCGTCTCCAGAAGGCCCTGAGGGTCCAGCTGAACTTCAACAAACACCAGGTGGCATACCAAGGGCCAAGAGGGTTACATAGCTCAAATAAAAAGCTATACTGTGACCTCAAGAAAAGGACCGGCATCCGCACTGTAGATGGGACTGAGGAGCCTTTCTCCAGCCTGGGCTGGGCCGGCCTGGTGCCTTCAATGACTCTGCAGGAGCTCTGGCCTTCTCAGTACCAGACATGTGCTGTGGTGACATCGGCGGGGGGCATGCTGAACTCCTCTCTGGGCAGTGAGATCGGTGAGTCCGCAGACATGTTCAGACCTGCTTCAGGTGGTAAATTAGAGATGGTGCATTTAAAGTGGTGATAGAGTGTACTTGGGGGGGGGGGGGGGGGGGGGGGGGGGGTCATAGTTGATTAGATAATGAAGAAACATTAAGTCAGAGGAAAGACACCTTTTTGATGAAGCTTTAAACAGTGGCTCACAGGCAGCACTACTACACTGTAAGTCCAGTGTTCAGACACCAGGTGGAGCTGTTCACCTGCTCACAGCACATAAAATACACAAGCTTCACGTAAACAAATCTGCACACAACAAATCAACATGTAAAGAAATGGCAAGCAAAGAGAAATAAACAGTAAACAACCAAATGTAGGCAAATGGTGTCTAAAGCTGCTCTCCTTCTGCTGGACTCAGACTCCCATGATGCAGTTCTGCGTTTTAATGCTGCCCCCACCAGAGGCTTCATGAGAGACGTGGGCAACAAGACCACCATCCGCCTCATCAACTCACAGGTACAGGCTCCACCCCCTTAGTTGCCCTGAGACCTGTACAACAAAACAGGATTGGGGTTACCCAGGTAACGCAAGGGTTCACCCTGTGCTTGCAGAATTATGATGTCATGGACATTAATACACATTTATTTCTGGACTACAGAAAGTTCTTTGGTAACTTGTGTAAATATTCAGACCTCTTTTTCAGCTTTGTCATGTTGCAGCCTGATGTTACAATCATTTGGATTTTTTTGTTTGTTTGTTTTTGTTTTTCTTTGTTTACAATAAGTGCCCCATAGTGACAATTAAAAGGAAAAATTCAGAATGATTTATACATTTATTTAAAAAAACACTGAAAATCACATTTATAGCAGTTTACAGAAACATTTGAAATCTAGCTCTGGTGCCTTCCATTCCTCTTATCATTGCTGAGATGTTTCCACACCTGGAATCCAGCTGTGGCAAACTAAACTGATGAAATGTGATCTGGAAAGACCCACAGCTCTCTGTAGCAGGCCTCACAGCTGACAATGCATCAGAGCAAAAAACAAAACCATGAGGTCAGAGGGTTTGCCTACAGAGCTCAGAGACAGGGTTGTGGTGATGCCTAGATCTGGGAAGGGCTACAAAACAGTTCTTCTGCACTGAAGAGCACAGTGGCTTTCACTGTTCTTAAATGGAAGAAGTTTGGCAGAACTAGGACTCTTCCTGGTTACCTGGCTCACCTGAGCACAGAGGGAGAGCGGTGACAAATAACCTGATGATCATTCTGACTGAGCTCCAGAGATGGGACTAGGTTCCAGAAGGGCAACCATCACTTCAGCTCTCCACAGATCTGAAAGAGTCTGTGAGGAACAAGATTTCTGCTCTGATGAAACAAAGATTGATCTGTTTGACCTCAATTCTTGTCTCAGGGAAACCAGGGCCACAAAGATGGCGGCGCCCTGTGTGGCTGCGGCCAAGCCGGCTCCTGATAATGATGTGCGTTTTTTGTTTAATGTACCGTCTAAATCGTCTTCGAAAATCGCTTACGACAGAAGTACACTACTGGGACTTAGAAACAACAACTGCGCACAGGATATATCCGGAATTGACTTCGCCATTGATCGAGAAACTCTTGTCGGCCTCGGAGTAATGTCCCAAGACAACGGATCCTACGAGGCAGCGGTCCCTCCTCCCCCCACCAGCCGAAACTGGAAGCAGCTGAGGCGGCGGTGGAGTCTGAGCATACGCCGGAGGAGATGGCGAGGCTGCCGCGCCGGCATCACACATCGATTGAAAACAAACCCTCACAAAACAGCACTACCATCTATTCTTCTGTCGAACGTCCGCTCACTGGAAAACAAAATGAATTATCTCAAGCTGGTTTTAACCACTCAAAGACACGTGAGAGAATGCAACGCGATCGTCCTAACAGAGACGTGGCTTCATAACAATGTTCCGGACAGCGCCATTAAACTGGATGGATTTACAACATTCCGCGCGGACAGAAACCACGCCAGCACGGGTAAATCTCGAGGAGGTGGTGTGTGCATTTACATCAATAACAACTGGTGTACGAACGCTGCAGTTATTTCAAGTCACTGCTCAGAGAACATCGAGTTTTTAACCCTTAACTGCCGTCCATTCTACCTGCCACGTGAATTCAATACCGTCAACATCACATCTGTTTACATCCCGCCCAGCGCCAACACAAAGGAGGCTCTCTCCACCCTGTACAAATCCGTGAGTACACTACAAAACACACACCCAGAGGCGGCCTGCATAATCGCTGGCGATTTTAATCAGGTCAAACTGAAAACTGTAATGCCACACTATCACAAGTGTGTGAACTTTGCTACAAGGGGAGAGAACACACTCGACCAGGTCTACACCAACATCAGACAGGCCTTCAGAGCTGCTCCCCACCCCCACCTGGGTTCATCAGATCATCTCTCTGTTATGCTAATCCCAGCCTACAGACCTCTGTTGACGAGAAGCAAGCCAACTGTGAAACAGATCAGGGCCTGGCCAGAGGGCTCCACAGCAACTCTACAGGACTGTTTTGAATGCACAGACTGGACTGTTTTCAGGGAGGCGGCCACCACCAACCAGGTCGTCAACCTCACAGAATATACAGACTCTGTAACGGGATACATAACAAAATGCATGGAAGATGTAACCGTCACCAAGGACATTACAGTGAGGGCAAACGTAAAACCCTGGTTCACCAGGGAGGTACGTGAGCTCCTGAGGGCACGCAACATTGCTTTCAGGTCTGGGGACAAGTTGGCCCTCAAGTCTGCCAGGGCCAAATTGCACCGGGGCGTGAGAGCAGCCAAGCGTGCATATGGGCAAAAAATCAACTCATACTTCACAGACACAAAGGACCCAAGACGTCTGTGGCAAGGCATCCAGTCAGTCACAGACTACAAGCCATCCCCCCCACCATGTGAGGACAACACAGACTTCCTCAACTCACTCAACATCTTCTTCAGCCGGTTTGAAGAAAATAACACCACAACACCCACAAAAATCCCAGCAAATCCAGACGACACAACACTTCAACTGGACCCAGCAGATGTGAGGAAGACCCTACTCAAGGTGAACCCCAGGAAAGCTGCCGGACCAGACAACATACCCGGGCGTGTGCTCAGAGACTGTGCAGACTCACTCACCGATGTCCTCACAGACATTTACAACACCTCTCTGAACCAAGCCACCATACCAGCAAGTTTCAAAGCTACCACCATCGTACCACTACCAAAGAAGTCGCCAGCATCATCACTGAACGACTACAGACCCATTGCACTCACCCCCATCATGATGAAATGCTTTGAGAGACTGATAAAGGCCCACCTGACATCCACCCTCCCCCCCACTCTGGACCCTTACCAATTCGCCTACCGCCCCAAGCGCTCCACCGATGACGCCATAGCAACAGCAATCCACCTCTGCTTGGCTCATCTGGAGAACAAAAACAGCCATGTGCGGATGCTGTTCATTGACTTCAGCTCTGCGTTCAACTCCGTCATCCCCCAACATCTGGTGAACAAGCTGAGTAAAATAGGCATCAGCACTTCACTGTGCAACTGGCTGCTGGACTTTCTAACAAACAGACCGCAGACAGTCAGAGTTGGAAACAACTCCTCAGCGACCACCATCATTAACACCGGGGTGCCGCAAGGATGTGTGCTGTCCCCCCTGCTGTTCACGCTGATGACCTACGACTGCTGTGCCAGATTTGAAACGAATCACGTCATCAAATTTGCAGATGACACAACAGTGGTGGGCCTCATCAAAGACAATGATGACTCAGTGTACAGGGAGGAGGTACAGCAACTCATTGCCTGGTGTGAGAAGAACAACCTGCTTCTCAACGTAAACAAAACAAAGGAAATTACAGTGGACTTCAGGAAGAAAAAAACAACACACACCCCTCTCACCATCAACGGCAGTGCAGTAGAGTCTGTGAAAAGCACAAAGTTCCTGGGAGTGCACATCACAGATGACCTCTCATGGACTACCAACACCACTGCGCTGGTCAAGAAGGCGCAGACACGACTCCACTTCCTGAGAAGGATGAGAAGAGCTGACCTCCCTATCTCTGCTCTCACCACCTTCTACAGAGGTGGTATTGAGAGCATCTTGACCAGCAGCGTCTCTGTTTGGCACGGCAGCTGCCTAGCTGCAGACAAAAAGGCGCTACAGAGGGTGGTGAGGACAGCAGAAAAGATCATCAGGTCACCCCTATCAGCCATCCAGGAACTGTACACTTCACACTGTTCCAAGAGGGCAATGAACATCATCAAAGACACTACTCATCCAGCACACAGACTGTTCTCCCTTCTACCATCAGGGAAGCGGTACCGCAACCTGCGGTCCCGCACAAGCAGAATGAGTAACAGCTTCTTTCCTCAAGCAATTAGACTCATGAACACACTGAGGAAAGACACTTGAACATTCCATGCCATTTGGCATTTTACTCTTGCACCTTGTATTCAGATGTACACTTTTTCACTTTACTTCTAGGACCACTGATTGTACTTCTGCTGCTGCTATGTGTGTGTGTGTGTGTGTGTGTGTGAGGGGGGGGGGGGGGGGGGGGGGGGGGGGGGGGTTGTGTGGTTGCGTGTCATGTCAGTATACTTATTACACACTGTGTGTGTGTGTTGTGTGTGTGTGTGTGTGTGAGTGAAGTGAGTGAGGGAGTGAGTGAGTGAATGAAGAGTGTGAATGAGTGAGAGTATTGTGTTGTATTGTATTGCACATGTCTTATCAGTATGTTAGTGTTCGAATGACTGCGCATATGTAAGTGTGTATTGTCTGTGTTTATGCTGTGAATGAATATGTCAGAGTAAGAAAGGTAATTCGTGTACGAGTAGGTTAGCTGTGTATGTGTGCATGTGTGTGTGTGTGTGTGTGTGTGTGTATGTGTGTGTGTGTGTGTGTGTGTGTATGTAAAGAGAGATTATTGTGAATGTCCTATTTAATTGTTTTTAAACTTGCACATTGGAGACTGGTCAAACGCAATTTCGAACTTCTGTGCTAACCAGGGTTATTATAGTTAACGAAAACGAACGAAATAACGAAAACTGAAATTGAAAAAACATTGTCGTTAACTGAAATAAATAAAAACTAAAATTAAAAGGAAGAAACGACAACTAACTAAAACTGAATTGTGAGTTTACAAAACTAACTAAAACTAACTGAAATTATAGATATTGTTATTTTTTCAAAAGTCTTGTGGATTGATATGAAATCATTTTTTTCCTCTCTCCGAGTTTAAGCTCGGAACGCCGTCGGGCAAATGGGTGCGCATGTGCGTGCGTGCGCACACCGCGCTGCTCCTCAGAGAGTCCCATGTGGTGTTTTTTTTTTACTATGATAGCACAGATAGCAGCGAGTGTCTTGTTGTGGATGATGTTGTGGATGATGTACGGAACACTTCTTAGTCAGGAAAAAAAAACACCAACATCAAAGTAGACCTGAGAAGCGCACACAAGGCAGCTACGGAAACCGCTCTCATCCTACAAGGCAACCCGGCCTGCACCTCCAGAGAAACGTGACTACTCGTCGGGTCAACGCAGCCACAACGTTGTGTTTAGTCCTTGTGCGTTTCCGGCTACTTTATCAGTCAGAGAATAACAATCAGGACTAATAATCAAAGCATCAATATAAGGACTCACAAATGTCAGCAAATTCCTGGAGGGAGCTGCTGAAACTATGGGAATGGACGTGAAGGAAGGAAGAAAGTGAAAAAACAGGGACAAATATGTTTGCACCCTAAAAACTGAGCACAAAGAGCGAGGACCAAAAAACCCCCAGCACACAACCACAAGGTAATTAACACACGCAATCCAGCTATACATGCATAAATGCGGACATGAGGTCGGACACTTCCGTAGGCTACATAGGCCGCAAAGACCCTGCAAGTCTAATCAGCGAGCATCTAACCAAGCTAGCTCCAAAACAGAAGCAGCATCAGGTGGAGAGAACATCAGGATGCAGCTGGATTTGAGCTTTGACTCCTTCAAGGAGTTTGTTTTTGTCAAACACCATATGTAGCTGTTGTTAATCTGCTGCCCTGAGGCTGAACTTTATTGTGGAGTTTATTGTAGAATTTATCGAGTTTTGGAGTTCATATTGTTAGCAGTTTCTCCCTGTTGATGTTCATGTGTGTCCTTAATATTACACACATTTAGCATGTAGTTCTGCTGTCTGTGAACAGTTGGTTGCTGAATATATTTCTTTAAAGGGTATCTTTAAAGCGTACCTGATTAAGTATGAAAATACTAAAACTAATACTGAAACTAACTAAAACTAAGCATAAAACCAAAAATAAAAACTAATAAAAACGAGCAAAACCACTCTGAAAACTAATTAAAACTAACTGAATTAGAGAAAAAAAAGTAAAAACTAACTAAAACTAAACTATAATGTAAAATCCAAAACTATTATAACCCTGCTGCTAACCCTGTTACATAGATTTTTGACAATAAAGAACACTTGAACTTGAACTTGAACTTATCACTTACCCAGTACATCCCAGCAGAGAAGCACGATGGTCCACAGGACTCAGGGTCTCAGACTGGGCCAAAGGTTCACCTTCCATCATGACAGTGACCCTGAGCACACAGTGAAGACAACACAGGAGTGATTTAGGGACAACTGTGTGAATGTCCTGAAAATGGTCTCCAGCAACAGTCCCCGCCCACCCTGAGCTTCTTGTAAAAAAGAATGGTAGAAACTTTCCCAGCCCAGGTGTGAAAGGACTGCAATTACTGCCAAAAGTCAAGGGTCTGAATGCTTCTTTAAATATGATGAGCTGGTGGAGGTGGCTGGAGAGAGGAAAGTCTGGGCTTTTCTGTTTGGGCTGCTGCTCCACGACCCAGATAAGTGGAAGAAGATGGATGGATGGATGGATGGATGGATGGATGGATGGATGGATGATAAATGGATGGATGGATGGATGGATGGATGGATGGATGGATGGATGGATGATAAATGGATGGATGGATGGATAAATGGATGGATGGATGGATGGATGGATGGATGGATGATAAATGGATGGATGGATGGATGGATGGATAAATGGATGGATGGATGGATGGATGGATGGATGGATGGATGGATGGATGGATGGATGGATGATAAATGGATGGATGGATGGATGGATGGATTTTTAATAAATTAAATGAAAAAAACTAAAATTCTGTATTCAGTTTGTTATTATGGGGTACTGTGTGTAACATCACACTGCAACATAACAAAACTGAAAAAAGTGGAGGGTCTGAATGTTTCTCTGAGCCCTCTGTGTTTGTGTTCTTCATTTGCTCTCACACTAAAACCCCTGGGGCTGTGCTTAGATCGGGAAACCCTGTTTTATGTTACAGAGTTGATAACCACCGTCATGTGACAGCTTAGCCCAGTTTCTAACGGTCAGGTAAAGATGGTGGCAGAGATAACCAGATATGGTGAACTTTAGTACAGGTCGTTCTTCAGTTTTTGACACTTTCTTCCCTGCCTGTGCTCAGATCGTGGCACTGCCTGAGCACGCCTTCAGCAGCAGCTCGCTGTATAAGGATGTCATATTGCTGATCTGGGATCCGGCGCCGTACTCGGCCAATCTCACCCAGGTAACTACCCTGCGCTGCCCTCAGGCTGATTCTGACCCGTGTAGGGGATTTCAGTCAGCGCCTCTTCGTCTTAGCTCTGTGATCAAAGCAAACATGAGGAACTCTGTTTCCTGCAGTGGTTCCTGAAGCCTGACTTCAACCTGTTCTCGGCGTACGTCGAACGGCGGCGCCTCCGACCGGAGCAGCCAGTCTACATCCTACATCCAGAGTTCATCTGGACTTTGTGGGAACTGATCCAAGAGAACTCAGAGGAGCTGATCCAGCCGAACCCCCCGTCATCTGGGTTCATAGGTACTGTAGCAGCATGGTGCAGCCACAGGAGGAGGCCATGAAGTGAAGCAAGTTCATGAAGGCTGAAATCACGTTAATATATTCATATTAATTTTTTAGTTACAGTATCTGTGTCTTATTATGTAAAAAGGTTTTGTTTTGTTATTGTTACTATCACAATATTTGTTGCCTTATTAATTAATTAATATATTTATTTATTAGTAATTTGTTAGTAACTGATTTTCTATAATTGGTCTTTTTAATTTTATGTATTTGAAAATATTGTATTTTATGTTCTTTTCTGCACTTTAAATAAATTTAAACAAAAATTGAAGGTTTTTATTTGTTTGCTCTTTAAAGGCATCACACACATTAACAAATAAATGTGTGTGTGTGTCTCTTCATGTTTAGGCATCGTGCTGATGATGTCACTGTGCCGTGAGGTCAGCGTGTACGAGTTCATTCCTTCACTGCGTCACACCGACCTGTGCCACTACCACGAGCGTTACCATGACGTGGCGTGCACGTTCGGAGCGTACCACCCGCTGCTCTATGAGAAGCTGCTGGTGCAGAGGATCAATCAGGGGGGCGTGGACCAGCTCCGCACCAGAGGTCGTGTCACGCTGAAAGGTTTCAGTGCCGTCACCTGCCCCACCTGACCCCCCCCCCCCCCCCCCCCTGCTGCTGAGGAGCAGCTGGGAGCTTCAACTGCCACGTTTTAGGGACTCAAATTAATACTGCCGATCAATCCTTGATGTCCTTTCAAGCTTAAAGTTTTTAAGCTTTAAACAAATTAAAGATTAGTTTTATTAAATGTATGTTTAATTATAATTTACAATATAATAACATTAACAAAATCAGCTGTTATTAGGGTTACAGCATGGCAGCGGTTAATACCTTTGGTTCACAGCAACAAGGTCCTGGCTTCATCTGGCCTTTGTGCCCCCCCCCTTTTTTTTTCAATACCAACATCGTATTTTTACAGCAGCCTGTGCCAAATGCAACTGGCAGATAAAGGCATTAAAAACTACCTCTCCATGATCTGTGTGTGGGGCCTTTCTGAGAAATGATGCATGTGATTGAACAGTGATGTCTGCAGCTGCCAGCAGGGGGCGCTCTGAACACCTCATTCTCAGTGAAGCTGCTGAAGCAGAAGCATCGTGTCAGAGCATCTTTACTGATTTGTCCTCTTTGCAGTTCTGAGTATTTGTGCACGCTGAGCTGTTTGAAACATACTGAGTGAATATCAGGAAGCTTTTTGATGCTGTTCCAGCACAGAACAGCAGAACATCTCCAACACTGACTGGACTGTGTGCATTTGATCATGTTCGGTTCTTTAAGTCTAGATTCATGTTTGTGGATTTCATGGCCATTTTCATACATTCTTACCTGTTGTATTTGACTTCACCTGTTAAAATGTAAAAGGGAAATTATACTAAATACTTTATCATAGTCTTTACGTACCTGAAACAGAAACTGATGTCCTAGAACTGCAAAGCTGATGTGCAGCACTGTTAAAAGGTTTCATACTGATCCAACTTTTGTATATGTAAATATTTCTAAATAAATTTATAATTATTCTGAGTGAAGCTGCTGAAAGCATCGTGTCAGAGCATCTACTGAGCAGTTTAACATTATCATAAAGCAGTAATTCACACAATTCCCAGATGATCCCAGTACAGACCGCTGAGCAGGAATGTGACCGTGCATGTACACAGAAGAGTGTGAGATGGAGAACAGTGTTTTACAATGACAGTGTCGTTCTCTTCTTCTTCTCTCATTTCCTGTCTCTGTCCACCTGCTTCAGATGTTATCAGTCCACTAACTGAAAATCCCACACCTGATCACACCTGCGCCACAACATGACCAAATAAAAGTTATTCTGAAACTATTTTAAGAAACAACTTGTGTGGAAGGCTGGTTTTCCCTCAGTGTGCTTCCCCCCTCGTGTGTCAAGTATCTTTGTTGGTCACTTCCTGTTTTATTTTGACAGTCTCTTGTTCCCTGTGCTGTGTGTTCAGTCTTCCTTGTGTCATTGGTGTCATTTTGTTCACTTGTGCCTCGTCCTCCCCAGCTGTCTCACTTTCAGTGATTACCTCACGTGTGCAGTGCAGGGTTATAATAGTTTTGGATTTTACATTATAGTTTAGTTTTAGTTAGTTTTTACTTTTTTTTCTCTAATTCAGTTAGTTTTAATTAGTTTTCAGAGTGGTTTTGCTCGTTTTTATCAGTTTTTATTTTTGGTTTCATGCTTAGTTTCAGTTAGTTTCAGTATTAGTTTTAGTATTTTCATACCTAATCAGCTGCAAGATTCAAGGCGCAAAAGTGACTGTTGTGTAATGAAAACCTGACAAAAGATACTGTTTAAAGAAATATATTCAACAACCAACTGTTCACAGACAGCAGCACTACATGCTAAATGTGTGTAATATTAAGGACACACATGAACATAATCAGGGAGAAACAAAGAAAAACATGAACTCCCAAACTCAATAAATTCTACAATAAACTCCACAATAAAGTTCAGCATCAGTGCAGTAGATTAACAACAGCTACATGTGGTGTTTGACAAAAACAAACTCTTTGAAGGAGTCAAAGGTCAAATCCAGCTGCATCCTGATGTTCTCACACCTGAAGCTGCTTCTGTTTTGGAGCTAGCTTGGTTAGATGCTCGCTAATTAAATTTGCAGGGTCTTTGCGGCCTCTGTATATAACCTACGGAAGTTGCCGACCTCGTGTCCACATTTATGCTTGTGTAGCTGGATTGTGTGTATTAATTACGTTGTGGTCGTGTACAGGTGTTTGTACTCAAAGAACCTCCATACGGGACTCTGCCGCTTTCTCTGCAGACCGCAGCCATTACTTTGCGGACCAGCGCGGTGAGCGCACGCACATGCGCACTCACACACACAGTTGTCCTGTGGCGCTCCCAGCTTAAACTCGGAGAGCGGAAACAATGATTTCATATCAATCCACAAGGCTTAAAAAAAAAAAAAAAGTAAATGAAAGTCAGTTTATCGATAATTTCAGTTAGTTTTAGTTAGTTTTGTAAACTCACAATTAAGTTTTAATTAGTTATCGTTTTTTCCTTTTAATTATAGTTTTTATTTATTTCAGTTAACGACAATGTTTTTTCAATTTCAGTTTTCGTTATTTCGTTAACTATAATAACCCTGGTGCTGTGTTGTTTAGCTCTTTGTTGTGCTGTTGTCCGAATACTTAACATCTCAATTATCTGTTTACTCTATTGATCTGTGCCTCTATCAATTTTTATGAAGTTAGAGATTTTTACAGCATTTACTGCAGTCTTTAGTTTTGATAATATTTTCACATGATGAACATCAGCGCTGAAACCTTTAAGAGTGCCGATCCAGTGATGTGCAGTCAGGGGAGGCAGGTGAGGCACTGGCTCACCTGCTGCAGTCAAATAAAGCTTCGATCACAGGATTCATGATTCTTTACAAACAATCAGTGGATTTATCTTCTGCTTTAGATCAACTTTGATCACTTAGAGCGTCTGAAGGACGTTTTTCCAAGTTCTCACTAACGTCTCATGATTTCAGATCCCTGCTGTTTCTCACCTGCCCTGTAGGGGGCCTCAGCGTGTTGCAGTCGCCCTCGTCCATCAGCGCTCACCTCCTGCATGTGCTGAGAATGCAGAGACTGTGTAAATATTTATATAATTTACATGTTTTCAAATGAATTAAACACTTAATGTTCTCAGTATATATTTGATGCTTAAAATCCAAGATCCCCTTTCTGACCTGAACAGGTGGGGTGTTTGGGGAACAAATAAGAAAGAAAAGGTGGAGCCACACAGCCTGAGTCATTACCAATGAGACGGAGCAGGTGGGGACGCTCAGAGTGATGGAGAGTTTTATAAAACACCAAGAAACATCTAACTTTGTTGAACCAAGAGCTGCACCAGGGCTGCCCACGCTGCCTCTCAGTGTTTGTCATCTTCATTGAGACACCAACAGCAATCCAACAAAATCATATTAAAGGAATTCAACTACAAATACAGATCATAAGATGAGTTCATACTCTGATGATGTATTGCTTTTCCTTCTCATCGATATCAGATTACTCCATGACTGTGACTTTCAGAGCACCTCCACCACTCGTTTACAGCCAGGCAACATTAGATATTAAGCTATAAATATTTCCTGCAGGCTCTCAGACTGGGTGCAGCTGAATCGAATTCCTAAAGCAACAAAGGAGGATCCCACATGTCAGACTGCTTTATTGAAATCACTCATTAAAATCTTGGTTTAGCCAAAAATAAACTATTTGTTCACATTGATCCCTTTTTTTAACTAACTATCCCATGTAAACTAACACCCAGTTGGAAGAACCCAGATATTTTCAGAAAAAGAAAGTTCTGAATTTTCCATTAGGGTATAAGAAAGGGTTAAAAAAAAAAACATTATTCAAGACAGAAGTGAGATGTTTCCATCGACCCAGATAAAAACATCTGGATAGAAGTATCTTTAAATACCTTCAAAGGGACTAAAAGCCCCACAGCTCTCCACAGAACACAGGATGTTCACTCACTCAGTCATATGGACTATATGTAACAGTGTTTATGTTTATGTGATTCCACTTGCCATAATAACCACAACTTATTATATGGAGGTTTACTGGCTCAATGGCGCCCTCTCTCAAAAGGCAGTGCATAAATGCCACTGGCAGTGTTGTAATGGGGTCAGATCCTGAGAGACGGGCCTGAGGTGGGTTGTAGTGCACAGCAGTGTACATGATTAAGTATTACATCTGTCCTACCATTATATGAAGTGTATGACCACTATGAATGATGTAACTACTAACTGAATACCTTAAGTGGGTTATTGCAGTTGTGGAGTGCTATAACAATCATATAATAGCATGATGCACCGGCTAGGCTAGCTAGTGAACTTCTGTGCTGTTATAATGTACCGTTCCTTTGTAGAGTGCTGTGCTTCAGCTGTATATGTATATGTTCTTATCCAGATAATAAAACGGGTCACATCTCAAAGATAAACGAGCCTTTGTCCATTATTACTACACAACACAGAGTCAAAGAGGTTTATTTGGACCAGCAGTTACAGTGTAATTGAGCCTGGTTACATATAGTCACCCTCATGGTCCTGTGTGTCTGTGTGTGTGTGTGAGGGTATATGAAGACTATGCTCATAGTTTAGCTGTTGTATCCTAACTTGACCCAAACTGCATCTTAAGTTACACAAGTGAGTTAAACATGTTGGCAAATACATCACACATATTTCTTACCACTTTATGCATGCACGTTATGCACAACTGATCAACTTATAAAGTTGATCAGTTGCTGAACCTGCTTCCTGGAGTAGTCCCTGACCTGCTCCAGTGCTGCTGTGTTTAGTGTCTCTTGCCACCACTTTAAGATTCAGCTCTGCTCTGTGGCTCTGGGCTCCTCTCCTGCCTGCCTCACAGCTCACCGTGACAGCTAAAGAGTCCTGCTGTTTGTGTTGGACATTTGTGTAACATATCCAAATATTTATTCATGTAACAAAATCTTCATTTTTCACTGAAGTTCCTGTGTTGAGGCTGCTTATTGATTGGATGGTTGCATAAATAAAACAGTGTGGCTGATCAGAGCTGTGCTGGGATCAGCGTGTTCACACCGGCAGCTGCACCAAGGCTCCATGCCTTCACTCACCAGCATGTGAACCTTACTCTACATAAGAGTCAGTCTGTGCAGTCAGACAACATATTTTTAAAGGTGATAAAAACTCTCAGCTGAGCCCCTCCCACAGGTGGAGTTCTTCCTCCTTTCAGGAAGCAGCTCACCTGTGTGTCAGTGTTTAGTGTGCAGGTGTGGAGTGGAGCTTCTTCTGTCTGCAGAAACTGTAAGTTTGCTTTGTTTCCTCCTTTAACAGTTTGTCTTCAGGAACTTGAAGAGATCAGATCAAACTTTAATGATCCCACGACGAGGAAATTACAGCAGCTCAAGTACAGAGAAGAAGGATGAAATAAAATCAAATGGAATAAAATAGGAAACACAATATAGATAAAATATATATCAATACATTTACACACATATACCATTGACTTGCAGTGAGGTTTGTGACGGGGGGGCACTGACTCGTCTGGAATCGGATGTTCACATATATGAACCTGAAATAGAAGCTAATATTTCAATTTCAAGCTGCCCCCATCAGTGCACCACAGCGCCTCCCCCTGTTTATTTTCTATGTGCATTTATGACCGATCACAAAGAACAAACACACACATTCATTCAGTATATTAGACACACTGTGGAACATCAGCACGCTGGATTGCACATAGTAACACCATCACAGACTCTTTGTTTCGGGAATGTTTGGAGCAGATGTTCAGCTCTGATTTCAGGACAAACTTTGGATCCCTCTTGTGTTTGAAGACAAATCCACATGATTATAGATTATTGATTGACTGGAACTAATCTGTGGCAGCATGGTGGTTAGCACTGCTGCCACACAGAAGAAGGCCCGGGCCTCTCTGTGTGGAGTTTGCATGTTCTCCCCGTGTCTGTGTGGGTTTCCTCCCACAGTCCAAAGACCTGCAGTTACTGGGGTTAGGTTAACTGGTGTTGGCCATAGCTGTGAGTATGAATGTCTCTCTCTTAATCTTTCCATCTTGCTAAACGTATGATTTAATATGACTGACTGTAGCGCTGCAGCCATTAGTTAATGAACTGAATAATCAACTGATAGTAAATGAATGCTATTGATGATAGTACTCATATGATTGATCGTTTGTGTTTTGAAGCAAATCTCTGTTGTGACGGTTTGAGGGATTTCTTCGGTGTTCTGATATTAAAGTGAATATTTTCAGACGCTGCATTCAGCTGCTGAAACTTGTGATATCTGATAAAAAATCATTCAGTCTAAAAGATGAACTGTCAGACTGTTTGATAATGAAAGAAATGTTCAGTAACAGGTTTGTTTGGCTGTCCACATTAATCAGCAAATCAGTGTTTGTGCTGTTCAAACTCAGCAGGAATAATTAGTGTGAAGCTCTGAGCTCTGCTGATCTTCTGTGAATCCTGGATCAGCAGAAAGGTTTAAAAATGTTGTTCAGATGTGGTGAACTGACTGAATATTAAAGGACTGAAGCTTCCAGTCAAAGTGAATCAGTGTGTCAGTGAATGCATCATGTGTGCCGGGCTGCAGCTTCATGGCTCCATCTAGTGGACAGATAGAAGTAGAGCAGCTGATGGCAGCTTCCTCTGCCTCACTGCTGTCTGACTGCATTCAGCTGACACTGAGATGAAGCAGGAAAGAAGCAGCTGATATTTGGACACCTACATGATAAAAGGAGGATTTCAGTTGATGTGACATGAATGATGTGTGTTTCCTCAGCAGGTGAAGGTAGAAAGTGTGTGTGAGCTGGTGTGAATTCAGCAGCATGGATCAGTGTGAGGACAGAGAGGAGGGAGTCCCTCCCTCTAAAACCACTCTGTGTGGGGAACATGAGAGCCAGACCAAAGCTCAGAGGTGAGATGACCATCTCTAACTGTCCATGACTCTTCTCCATGTCACAGCTCAGCACTCACATCACTGCTGCATCATTATTCACAGGAACCCACCTGAACCTGAACCTGAACCTGGACCTGAACCTGAACCTGAACCTGAAGCTGAACCTGGACCTGGACCTGGACCTGAACCTGAACCTGGACCTGAACCTGAACCTGAACCTGAAGCTGAACCTGGACCTGGACCTGAACCTGAACCTGGATCTAGACCCAGCTGTGTGTCCTTAAAGAGTGACCAGTCTGCAGATCGACCCATTGATCTTAAAGGTCAGCGTGCATCTGCTGCAGAGAGGTGAGCTGTCAGTAACATGAACTCTTTAATTTAACTGCTTGATGTTGTTGGATAGAAACTGCAGTGCAAATATGTCTGTTGGGGTGATATGGTACTATGGGGTCTTTGAGATAAGATGGTGCCTGATTATTCAAGACCTTGTATGTGAGGAGAAGGATTTTAAATTCTATTCTAGATTTAACAGGGAGCCAATGAAGAGAAGCCAATATGGGAGAAATCTGCTCTCTCTTTCTAGTCCCTGTCAGTACTCTAGCTGCAGCATTTTGGATCAGCTGAAGGCTTTTCAGGGAGCTTTTAGGACAGCCTGATAATAATGAATTACAATAGTCCACCCTAGAAGTAATAAATGCATGAATTAGCTTTTTTCCTTTTTTTATAAATACACTCCTGATCAAAAACAAGATTTCTCACAGTGTTACTGGAGGCCAAAGTAATGCCATCCAGAGTAAGTATCTGGTTTGACACCATGTTTCTAAGATTTGTGGGGCCGAGTACAAGAATTTCAATTTTTGGATTTAGTAGCAGGAAATTAGAGGTCATCCAGGCCTTAATGTCTTTAAGACATTCCTGCAGTTTAACTAATTGATGTGTGTCATCTGGCTTCATTGATAGGTAAAGCTGAGTATCATCTGCATAACAATGAAAATTGATGCAATGCTTTCTAATAATACTGCCTAAGGGAAGCATGTATAATGTAAATAGAATTGGTCCTAGCACAGAACCCTGTGGAACTCCATAATTAACCTTAGTGTGTGAAGAAGACTCCCCATTTACATGAACAAATTGGAGTCTATGAGATAAATATGATTCAAACCACTGCAGTGCAGTACCTTTAATACCTATAGCAAGCTCTAATCTCTGTAATAAAATGTTATGGTCAACAGTATCAAAGCTGCACTGAGGTCCAACAGGACAAGCACAGAGATGAGTCCACTGTCAGAGGCTCTAAGAAGATCATGAGATTGATCATTTTTGATATAGAAACATCAATAATTGGAAAGACTTCTTTGAACAGTCTAGTAGGAATGGGATCTAATAAACATGTTGCTGGTTTGGAGGAAGTAACTATTGAAGTTAACTCTGAAAGATCAACTGGAGCAAAAGAGTCTAAACAAATACCAGCAGTGCTGAAAGCAGCCGAACATGAAGATAAATCTTTGAGATGGTTATGAATAATTTTTTCTCTAATGTCTAAAATTTTATTTGTAAAGAAATCCATAAAATCACTACTGGTTAAAGTGAAAGGAATACTCAGCTCTACAGAGCTCTGACTCTACACCGACAATTGTAAATTTTCACTTAGTTACTGTTCACATCCCAAAATAACTTTATAGAACAGAATAGAATAAAATAGAATAGAACGCCTTTATTGTCATTATACAGGATGTACAATGAAACTGGAATGGACTATTGCCCTTTGTTTACTCTGGAAATACAATAAATAAAATAACTCTTCATTGTTCCTCCACAGAGTGGACGAGGATATGCCGAAGTCGCCAATCTGCCCAGCAGCATCAAACAGGCTCAAACGTCACATTTATGGTTGGTACATGTATAATCACTACTTTTATATGAATTCTGTTCACAATCATCTCTCATCTGCTGCTTTTTGTACACTAGCGTCAGATTGTCAGTGGGTCCAATGTGAGGCTGATGTTTAGCTATTTATGGTGGGGAAAATAAGTATTTGATATACTAATGATTTTGAAAGTTTTCCCACCTAAAAAGAATGGAAAGGTCTGTCATTTTAAACGTAGGTACACTTCAACTTCGAGAGAGAATTTTTGATTGATTGTCTTTACTTCGGTCATATAAACAACAAACCCATAAGCATATTATGGCATATTTGTATACACACTGACATGCCTGTGTATACACATACACATGTGTGTATGTAGAAACATACTCATACAAAGTCAAACAAAATCCCCATGCCCGAAATGGAGTAGGAAGAAGTATCTACATACTTTTTAATCCCTAACCCATGCTCAACACTCTGATAATATACAAGTTCACCTTCACCCTTTCACCTTTCACCCTCCATGCACTACGTCCACAAAAATAAACGAGAGCAAATTAGACAAAAAGGTACAGATATAGATATACCTACATGTGATTAACTTTGCCAGTTATCCTAATAACTTTCATTAAAGATTTAATTATCTGTAATCGTTTTCATTCCCTTCCAAAAGCATGTTTTGAAAGTATCTTTTGAAATGAATAATGCTTGAACCTTGCTGTAGGCCCACTGGAAAACTGTTCCACAATTTGACTCCAGAAATGGAAACACAAAAGGTTTTAATTGTTGTTCGTGCCTTAAGAGTCCTGAAGTTTAACTTTCCCCTCAGGTTTTTGTTATCAACTCTAATCACTGTTTGGAGGAAGAAGAAGGATGAGTGCAACCCCAAGAACACTGTCCCAACTGTGAACCATGGGGTGGAAACATCATACTTTGGGGTGCTTTCCTGCAAAGGGTGCAGGACAACTGCACTGTATTGAAAGGAAGATAAATGGATGGGGTCATGTATCGTGAGATTCTGGCCAACAACCTCCTTCCCTCAGTAACAGCATTGATGATGGGTCGTTGCTGGCTCTTCCAGAGTGGCCTAGACAATCTCCAGACCTGAACCCAGAGAAAATCTTTGGAGAACTGAAGCTCAATGTTGCCCAGCGACAGCCCGGAAACCTGAAAGACCTGGAGAAGGTCTACATGGAGGACTGGGCCAAAATGACCCCTACCACACCTCCTGTAAGTGCTGGGCCTACAGGAGGGCTGGCCCATGTAACCTCTTCGGGCTGCGCCCGACCAGGCACCATGGGCTAATGCCCAGCCACCAGATGCTCTCCCTCAAACTCCCTCCCCAGGCCTAGCTCCAAGGTGGGGCCCCGTAAACTGTTCCCTCATTGTTGTAGAAATAGGGGTCTTCTGAACCTCTTTTTGTCTGGACCCTCACCCAGGACCAATTTGCCATGGAAGACACTACCAGGGGGACAAGCCCCCAGACAACATAGCTTCTGGGATCACTGGTATGTATAAACCCCTCCACCACGATAAGGTGGTGATTCATGGAGGGGAAGGAGCCTGAGTTAGTGCGTGAGGTTGAAAGATACCAGCTAGATATAGTTGGGCTCACCTCAACGCATGGCCTGGGCTCTGTACCCAGTCTCCTGGAGAGGGGCTGGATTCTGTTCCAGTCTGGAGTTGCCCTCAGTGAGAGGCAGTGAGCTGGGGTGGGTATTTTTGTATCCCCCCTGCTTGCTGCCTGTACATCGGAGTTTTCACCGGTGGATAAGAGGGTAGTTTCCCTGCGCCTTCGAGCTGGGGAACGGGTCCTGACTGTTGTTTGCGCTTATGCGCCGAATGACAGTCTAGAGTACCCACCCTTTTTAGAGTCACTGGGCAGGGTGCTCGAAGGTGCTCCATCCTTTGACTCCATCATCTTGCCAAGGGACTTCAACAGTCACGTGGGCAATGACAGTGAAACCTGGAGGGGCGTGATTGGGAGGAACGGCCTGCCCAATCTGAACTGTGCAAACCACAGTTTGTCCATAATGAACACCATGTTCAAACATAGAATAGAATAGAATAGAATAGAATAGAAATCCCTTTATTGGTCCCGCAGTGGGGAAATTTCAATGTAGTTGTGGCAAGCTATTGTAGAGACACAATAAGATACTGTAAACACAATAAGATAATGTAAAAAGATAAAAATAAATAAGAAAATACAAAAAAAACCCCAAAAACAAACATACGGATGTCCATAAGGGCACATGGCACCAAGACACCCTAGATCGCAGGTCAATGATCAAGTTTTTAATTGTATCATCAGATCTGTGGCCGTATGTTCTGGAAACCAGTGTTAATTTTGGCAGCAAATTTTGATTTAGTTTTAGTCATAGTCTTTTGACGAAAATGTAATTTAGCTTTAGTCATAATTTAGTCATCTGAATAGTTTTAGTCAACGAATTATTGTAAGAATATATTCGACTAAATCTACAGTCGATTTAGTCGACTAAAATATAAAGGGTGTAAAATGTAAATGCTTTTTCTTCAGTTCCCTTGAATTAGTCATTATACACACTTACACAAAATTAAACATTTATTCAAAGTTATGGAATATTATTAATAATATTAACATTAGCGTTTCACCTGCTTCCACACACCTGATCATTAACACCACCTTACTGAGATAATCCGAAAGTTTTACAGCAGGACGCTCTGAAAGGTACAGGGCAGTGTTCAGGACTAAGATTATAAAGGCTAATCCACCGCGGTGTGGAGATTTTCTCTAAACACAAACTGGGAAAAACACTTTACCCTGCAGGACATTAAAATGCTGACCTTTGCATGGAGATCTGGGTGACTGGTTTGCAGATGTCGTTTAAGATTTGTCGTGTTTTTACCCGAGATAGTCGCCCCACAAGGTTTACACATCATTTTGTTTGTCACGGTATCAAAGGACAAATGTGTCCATACATCGGCTCTTCTCTTTCTCCCTGCTGACATTGTTTACATAACTTAGTTCTATCGGAAGTAACAACAAATCACAGGCTAGTTTGGACTTCCTGAGTTTAGAGCATATTTGTGCAACTGTGCGTTTGATTGGTTGTTTCCCTAACTTGTCCCGCCCTGTCACAAAATTAAATCAGTTCTGATTGGATGTCGTTCCTGCCAAGCATTTTTGTCTCGTTCATTCGTTGACAAAAGTGTCAATTAACTTTGTCATTGTTTTTATCCTTTTAGGTAGTTTTTATTTAGTTATCATCTCGTTTTCGTCATGAAAAAAAGGGTCATTGATGAAAACAATGACAAAAATGTTTCGTCACCTAAATTAATACTGCTGGACACTCAGGTGAAGAGAGGAGCTGAGCTGTCAACTGATAACCACCAGGTGGTGAGTTGGATCAGGTGGCAGGGAAAGATACTGGACAGACCTGGCACACCTAAACGTGTTGTGATGGTGAGCTGGAAATACCTGGCAGAAGCCCCAGTCCGCGAGATCCTCAGCTCCCACCTCTGGCAGAACATCAACACCATTCTGAGGGAGGCTGAGGACATTGAGTCCGAATGGACCATGTTCCACACCTCCATTGTTGAGGCTGCTGCTCAGAGCTGTGGCTGCAAGGTGGTTGGTGCCTGTTGTGGAGGTAACCCCTGAACCAGATGGTGGTCACCAGAGGTGAAGGGGGCCATCAAGCTGAAGAAGGAGTCCTATCGGGCTTGGTTAGCCTGCGGGACTCCAGAGGCAGGTATTGGCAGGCCAAGCAGAATGCAGCTCGGGCAGTGGTCGAAGCAAAAACTTGGGTGTGGGAGGAGTTCATGAGGCTATGGAAAAAGACTTTCGGATGGCATTGAAGTGATTCTGGCAAACCGTCAGGCAACTCATGAGGGGAAAGCAGTGCTCCACTCACACAGTCTATACTGTGGGAGGAGTGCCGCTGACTTCAACTGAGGCAATATTAGGATGGTGGAAGGAATACTTCGAGGACCTTCTGAATCCCACTCACACACCTTCTGTAGTGGAAGCAGAGTGTGGGGACAAGGGGGATGACTTGCCCATCACCGGCGGTGAGGTGATGGGCACCACTGAGGTGGTTAAACAACTCCTTGGTGGCAGGGCCCCTGGGGTGGACAAGATTCGCCCTGAGTTCCTGAAGGCTCTGCATGTTGTAGGGCTGTCTTGGATGACACACCTCTGCAACATTGCATGGAGATCTGTGGCAGTGCCACTGGATTGGCAGACCGGGGTTGGGGGCCCCCATCTTTAAGAAGGGAGATGGCAGGGTGTGCTCCAACTTTCGGGGGATCACACTCCTCAGTCTCCCCGGCAAGGTCTATGCCAGGGTTTCTGGAAAGGAGGGTCCGCCCATTAGTCATACCTCATATCCACGAGGAACAATGGAGTTTTCGTCCTGGTCATGGAATGCTGGACCAGCTCTTTATCCTCTCAAGTGGGCGTGGGAGTTACCCACTCAGTCTACATGTGCTTTGTGGACTTGGAGAAGGCATTCAACCGTGTCCCTCAGGTTATCCTGTGGGAGGTCCTGCGGGAGTATGGGGTGTCTGGCCAGTTGTTCCAGGTCATTCAGTCTCTGTACAACCGCAGTGAGAGCTTGGTCCGTATAGCTGGTAATAAGTCAGAATTGTTTCCTGTGGGTGTTGGACTCCACCAGGGAAGTAAAAAGGAAGCTGTTGATTTACCGGTCGATCTACATTCCATCCCTTACCTATGGTCATGAGCTTTGGGTGGTAAACCAAAAGAATAAGATCACAACCCGGCCCCGGATAAGCGGAAGTGGATGGATGGATGGATGGATTCTGGCTCTCACAATTATAGTGTACTTACAATAAAAATTAGAGACTTCTCCATTCTTTGTAGGTGGAAAACCTTGCAAAATCAGCAGTGTATCAAATGATGATTTTCCTCTCTAGATATATTCATGAACTGATAGTCTCAATTTTCCTTCCTTCAGAAAATGTTGGTGCAGGTTATCAATGTAACCTTAAATCCACCCTGAAGAAGAAGTTCCAGTGTGTGTTTGAGGGCATTGCTAAAGCAGGAAACCCAACCCTCCTGAATCAGATCTACACAGAGCTCTACATCACAGAGGGAGGGGCTGCAGAGGTCAGTGAGGAACATGAGGTCAGACAGATTGAAGCAGCATCGAGGAAACCACACAGACCAGAAACAACAATCAGACAAGAAGACATCTTTAAAGGCTCACCTGGAAGAGATGAACCAATCAGAACAGTGCTGACAAAGGGAGTGGCTGGCATTGGGAAAACAGTCTTAACACAGAAGTTCACTCTGGACTGGGCTGAAGACAAAGCCAACCAGGACATCCAGTTCATGTTTCCATTGACTTTCAGAGAGCTGAATGTGCTGAAAGAGAAAAAGTTCAGCTTGGTGGAACTTGTTCATCACTTCTTCACTGAAACCAAAGAAGCAGGAATCTGCAGCTTTGAACACTTCCAGGTTGTGTTCATCTTTGATGGTCTGGATGAGTGTCGACTTCCTCTGGACTTCCACAAAACTACAATCCTGACTGACCCTAGAAAGTCCACCTCTGTGGATGTGCTGCTGGCAAACCTCATCAGGGGGAACCTGCTTCCTTCTGCTTGCCTCTGGATAACCACACGACCTGCAGCAGCCAATCAGATCCCTCCTGAGTGTGTTCACAGGGTGACAGAGGTCAGAGGGTTCACTGACCCACAGAAGGAGGAGTACTTCAGGAAGAGGTTCAGAGATGAGGAGCAGGCCAGCAGGATCATCTCCCACATCAAGACATCACGAAGCCTCCACATCATGTGCCACATCCCAGTCTTCTGCTGGATCACTGCTACAGTTCTGGAGGATGTGCTGAAGACAAGAGTGATAGGAAAGCTGCCCAAGACCCTGACTGAGATGTACATCCACTTCCTGGTGGTTCAGGCCAAAGTGAAGAAGGTCAAGTATGATGGAGGAGCTGAGACAGATCCACACTGGAGTCCAGAGAGCAGGAAGATGATTGAGTCTCTGGGAAAACTGGCTTTTGATCAGCTGCAGAAAGGAAACCTGATCTTCTATGAATCAGACCTGACAGAGTGTGGCATCGATATCAGAGCAGCCTCAGTGTACTCAGGAGTGTTCACACAGATCTTTAAAGAGGAGAGAGGGCTGTACCAGGACAAGGTGTTCTGCTTCATCCATCTGAGTGTTCAGGAGTTCCTGGCTGCTCTTCATGTCCATCTGACCTTCATCAAGTATGGACTCAATCTTCTGGAAAAACAAACAACTTCTCAGAAGTCTAAAAGAAGAAATTCTAAAGAAAGTCCATTGTTATTCCATCAGAGTGCTGTAAACAAGGCCTTACAGAGTCCAAATGGACACCTGGACTTGTTCATCCGCTTCCTCCTGGGTCTTTCACTGCAGACCAATCAGACTTTCCTACGAGGCCTGCTGACACAGACAGGAAGTAGCTCACAGACCAATCAGGAAATAGTGTCACATATTGAGAGGAAACTCAGTGAGAATCTGTCTGCAGAGAAAAGCATCAACCTGTTCCACTGTCTGAATGAACTAAATGATCGTTCTTTAGTGGAGAAGATCCAACAGTCCCTGAGATCAGGAAGTCTCTCCACAGATAAACTGTCTCCTGCTCAGTGGTCAGCTCTGGTCTTCATCTTACTGTCATCAGAAGAAGATCTGGATGTGTTTGACCTGAAGAAGTTGTCTGCTTCAGAGGAGGCTCTGCTGAGGCTGCTGCCAGTAATCAAAGCTTCCAACAAAGCTCTGTAAGTATATGTGTACTCATTCCTGTGAACTGTGTGTTGATTCTAGGTATCCTTAAACCTTTGAACATGTGGAATGCTACACGGGATACTTCATAAGTCCCGCCATTCACAGACTTTGGCAACAAAAACCGTAATTCCCCATATGGCTGTGAAGTGCA
The DNA here is from genome assembly GCF_007364275.1 of Archocentrus centrarchus. Lineage (NCBI taxonomy): Eukaryota > Metazoa > Chordata > Actinopteri > Cichliformes > Cichlidae > Archocentrus > Archocentrus centrarchus. The sequence goes on from NC_044347.1 coordinate 2,531,228, forward strand.
TTTTCCGAGCTTTCAGGAACCACTTGAATTTTTCCAATAAGACAAACGGTCACGGACTTATGTTAAGAAGCCAGCTGATCACAGTTTCTTTGATCAGCTGACTCTGCACTGATACCCTACGTCTTAACCAGCTGTTCGCCTTTTGTAGCAGGTAACCGGTGCTTCAGCAGTGATCACCCTGGTGTTATAGGGTTAACAAAAAAAGAGCTATGCTGGGAAATAATTAATGAGTTTTGGCCTATTAGAAAAACCCTACCACTGTTAACTGAAGTGATTGGCAGCATTCATAATCAAATATATCATACAAAAATGAATACAATAATAAGAGAAATACAGAAAGAAAATAATTCTGGTAATAGAGCTTTTCTATTACCAGAGTTAAGAAAAATCAAATTCACTCTTCTTTACAAAAAACTCTCCCTCCAGCCAAATAATCAGTATTGATTACCTTCATTTTGTCCTTGTGAATGCAAATTTTCATCATCAGCGTTATTGATGGAGTATTATTATGTCTGTGTTTTGAGCAGCTGTTCTTAGGTGTTCTGGTTTTATTGGTCATCATTTCGTGTTAAATTATTGCATTATATTATTGTATGTTTTGTCTGTTGTTTACCTTTGTCGTGATTTTTTTCATGTTTTGTAGTTTTGTGAGGCTTCAGTTCTGGTTATCCTTTAGTTCTATTTTGTAGTTATCCTGTTTATTCCCTGTTTATTTGCTGTTATTTGTCTTGTTGTGCTGCACACGTATACAAATATGGATTTTAGCTTACCACATTGTGGAGAACTCTAATCTAAGGATTCAGCTTATCATTATATCTCCCTTTGCAGGAACAATTTCCAAGAAACATCTTCTGCTTCAAATTCTCACAATTCCCCCACCATGTCTTCATATTCTTGACTTCAAAGGGCTTTTACAACCCTTCAGTCTAAATAGTCCCCACTCTCTAGGCTCCAATCCTGTCCTCGACTTGTCTCCACATAACCACACAATGTTTACTTAACCATGAACCATGTAATGCACATGGAGATGTATCTGTTTTTTCTTGTCTAGGTTCAATATTAATTTATTTAAATTGACAACCTTTTCGTAGATTGAGTGTCTGTAACCTCTCAGAGACAGGATGTACAGCTCTGTCCTCAGTTCTCAGCTCCAAGTCCTCTAGTCTGAGAGAGCTGGACCTCAGCATTGATGGCTTGCAGGACTCAGGAGTGACATTTCTGTCTGCTGGACTGGAGAATCCACACTGTTGCCTGGAAATTCTCAGGTTAGATCAAGTTAAATCCAGTTTATTTTTTCATTCCTTGTTTTCTTTTATTAAAAATATTGCAAGAATTAATCTAAATTCTTTGGTAATAAAGGTCAGCTTAATGTTTTTTGTTTGTATGCTAGTATTTTACTTCTAGGTCACAATACATTTCACAAGGCACATGGAATTTCCTTAGGAAAAAAAGGATAAAATAATGGTAAACAAAGTATCTCATCACTCTACCAATTACATTTTAACAGTGTTTGTTTTATTGTTCATGTTTTATTTTTTAGACTGAGTGTCTCTAACCTCTCAGAGAGAAGCTGTGAGGCTAAGTCCGTCGATAGCTCTCACTCCTCTGTTCAGACAGAGCTGGCCCTAAGCAAGGATTCAGGAGAGAAGCTTCTGTGTGGAATGAAGAGTCCAAACTGGAAATTGTATACTCTCAGGTCTGCTCAAGGGATATTTTCCAGCAATTGATAAAATTACCACCAGAACATTTTTACCCAATAAAAAATAGAATTAAACATTACTAAATCTAATAAAGCATCACTGCACAATGAATGCACTTTAAAACTCTACATTATTTTATTCTTTTTTTTTTTCAGACTGAGTCACTGTAACCTCTTAGAGAGAGGCTGTAAAGCTCTGTCATCAGTTCTCAGCTCCCAGTCCTCTAGGCTGACAAAGTTGGACCTGAGTAACAACGACCTGCAGGATTCAGGAGTGAAGCTTCTGTCTGCTGGACTGAACACTCCAAATTGTCAACTACAAACTCTCAGGTCAGTATTTTGATATTTCCAATGATGGTGATCATATTATTACCCCACAAAAAAGTGTCATCTGAACATCTTTTGCAGTAATGCATTTTCATAATGCACAAGAAAATGAATCTGTGCCTTTTTTCTTCCTTTTTTTTTTTGGAGTGTAATATGCAATGTTTATGGTGCAATGTTTGTGTGTCTGCAGTCTGTCAGGCTGTCTGGTCACAGAGGAAGGCTGTGCTTCTCTGGCTTCAGCTCTGAGTTCCAACCCCTCCCATCTGCAAGAGCTGGACCTGAGCTACAATCATCCAGGAGTCTCAGGTGTAACCCTTCTCTCTGCTGGAGTTAAGGATCCACACTGGAGACTAGACACTCTCAGGTATTTTTTCAAGCTCCAGAGACTACTGACCTGGATGACTGAGAATCTACACAGACACTCACGTATGGAGAGTTTTAATTGGCTCACAACAGAAACAGCAGTCTTGCTCAAGACTAACAGCAGATACCTATTAAAGCATCTCCAGGGAGAAATTGGACAATAATATTCAAACTTGTGAAAAAGTACAAGGCCTCAAAACTCAAATGTTTTGTACATTGAATGTACATTAAATGCTATTTCATGTTATAGATCAACACAAAACAGTCCAAAGAGTGGAAGGAAAATGATTCAGGGTGTTCAAAGATTTTTATAAATAAAAACCTGAGGAGTGTGCTCCACTGGGCCTTGAACCACCTTCTGTTGCAGTTACAGCAGCAAGTCTTCTGGAGCATGGCTCTACCAGCTTTGGACATTCTAACACCTGTCAGTCCACATCCCATAATGTTTTCACAAAGGTTTTAGGGATCATAAAAATATTTTTTGGCAAATGTGAGATGAGCCTTTCTGTGCTTGTTGGTCAACAGTGGTTTTTGCCTTGAACTCGTCCATAGATGCCATTATTGCCCACACTGTCTCTTATTGTTTGGGGTGGCTGTGGCTCTGGGGGTAGATGCAGTCATATACCAATCAGATCCCTGGCTGCTCCAGTCTGCATACCACAGTGCTTGTTTGAATGGGTGAATAAAGCATGCTGTGTAAAGTGCTTTGAGTCCTTGGGTTGATAAAGTGCTATTTAAGAACCAGTCCATTTACCATTTATTGTTGAATCATGAACTGTGACCTTAACTGAGGCAAATGAGGTCTGCAGTTCTTTAGATGTTCTGGGTTATTTTGTGACCATCCAGATGAGTCTTTGATGCTCTCTTGGAGAAAGTTTGGTAGGCCACCCACTGTTCCAAGTTTTCTCCGTTTGGGGATAATGGTGGTCACTGTGGGTAATTTGAGTCCCAAATCCTTATAAATGGTGTTCTAAGCCTTTCCAGATTGATAGATATTATTGACTCTTTTTCTTATTAGTTCTTGACCTTCTTTAGATCGTGGTGCAATGTGATGATTTTGGAGATTTTTTTACATAGGTGTGAAAAAATGTTAGAAAACTAAGAATTCGGGAAGTGGCAAATACTTTTCACTGTACTGTAATGTCCATGTGTGCATGCTGACAGAGACTGTGCTGCTCTGACCCCCCTCCTCCTTTCAGGGCGGAGCCTGCTGGAGTGCGATGGCTGATCCCAGGTCTGAGGAAGTGTAAGTGTGTTTTTAATGGGATTGATGAAAACAAAGCAGCACACATTCAACCATCTTCAAACTGTCACATCACTCATTCACATCTCTGATGTCAGGAGTCATCATCAAAGTGTCAATCAATGAACAGATGATGGATCAATAACTGCAGCTGGATTGTGTTTGTTCTCTCCATCAGATTCCTGTCAACTCACAATCGACACAAACACAGTACACAAGGAACTCAAACTGTCTGACAACAACAGGAAGGTGACACGTGTGGAGGAGGTTCAGTCATATCCTGATCATCCAGACAGGTTTGGTTATTGGTCTCAGCTGTTGTGCAGAGATGGTCTGACTGGTCGCTGTTACTGGGAGGTCGAGTGGAGCGGAAAAGTACGTATGTCAGTGAGTTACAGAGGAATAAAGAGAGGAGGCAGTGATGACAGTGTGTTTGGCTTCAATGATCTTTCTTGGAGTCTCCTCTGCTCAAATGATGGTTATTCAGCCTCTCACAATAACAGACACACATCCATCTCCTCCTCCTCCTCCTCCTCCTCCTCTGGCTCTAACAGAGTAGCAGTGTATGTGGACTGTCCTGCTGGCACTCTGTCCTTCTACAGAGTCTCCTCTGACACTCTGATCCACCTCCACACCTTCAACACCACATTCACTGAAACACTTTATCCTGGGTTTGGGGTTGTTTGGTCCGGTGACTCGGTGTCTGTGCTGAGCTGAGTGTAAAGAGCGTCCTCCTGTTAGAGAAACACTCTGACTGTTGAACAGATAGTTCAGTCTGTACATGTCTGTCTCTTTCACTCACAAACACGTTTTCACATTCATGGATTCAATCAGTTGATGTTTGAAACTGTTCTCAATGATTCCTTGTAAACTTCTTCCTCTTCAGTCCTTTAAAGATGGAAGCTGCCATTATTCCAGGATCCACATGTTGTTGTTCTGTCTTTTTCCACTCAAAGCTTCACAGTGAATATCAGGATGTTGTGTTTCTCTGAAGCTCACTTCAGCTGCAGTTAGTTTGCTGCAGGTGAGACCCACTGTGATATCAAAGAAGAATGCTTCAGGGACTCAAAAGATGGGCTTCACGGGCGCCTGGGTGGCTTAGTGGTGAAGCCGGCGACCACATACATATGCTGCGTTGCGGTGGGGGCGACACGGGTTCGCGTCCTGGCCTGTATCTTTCCCCCATTTCCTGTCTCTCTCCACTGCTAACAAAAGCTGCTGTGGCCAAAAATGCAAAAAAAAAAAAAAAAGATGGGATTCACAAAGTAATTCAATTGAGATTTATAAAGTGCCAATTCATATTAAGTTCCATGTCATTAGAGTAAAAACCAAAACAATCAGATAACCCCTGTGAGCAGGGTTTGGCAACAGTGAGAAGGGAAAACTTTCATCCATCCAGCAGTCCTGGGATCAGCTATTTACTGGATCTGGTTTGGCACTGAGTCAAAGGGGTCAAAGAAATCTTTATTATCCCCAGGGGAAAGAGGACCAAAAAAGAGAGCCTGGGGAAGTGGCACAAAACACAAACTATAGAAGGAGAAAAAGTTAACATGCAGCAGTGCCCCAAAGGCATGCGTGACGTGAGTGGAGGAGAAATGTGCAGTGCATCATGGGAAGTCGGACAAAGTTTTTGTGGCTTTGTGTCTGTACACATCAGATTTTATATTAAATAATATGTACACACAGAATCTTCAGTTTCTCTTGCTGTGATTCCTCAAGTCCATGAGTTTCATTTCCATATGTCAGGAAGAGATCACGATTTAAAAAATGGGGCGTCTCATTTTCAGCCTCTACATGAACATTAAAATCAGCCACTATGAGTGTTTTTTCTGAACTGAGCAGCTTATCAGGTAAGGCCCTTAGATGAGACAAAAAACTGTTTGTTTGTTTGTTTGTTTTTTGGTCAGTGGGGGTATACAGGGAGGGTTGGTGGTGTGGGAGCAGGGAGGGGATTTTGGGAATGACAGGAAGAGGGACGGTGCAGAGCGGCACGCAGGAATGCAGCTCTGTTTTCGGATGGATGCCGTCTCTCCTAATCAGACCACACAGGTTTCCACTTTTATGGACATCACCTAAACAGCCAGTATTTGAAGGACTCATCAGTTTGGCACAGGATCGACTCAGTATAAGTTTTAGTGACAATTATATATCAGTTATTAAATATATATCAGTTATAAATGTGAACTCGAAGTGTTTAGAACCCCAACGTTTTAGCCATGAAGTGAGCACAGCTATGTAGATGATTACAGTCTCATTAATCACTGTTCCTAAAGTATTAAATGAACCTGCTGTGAAGTATGATCAGTTGATGTTTTAAACTTTGCACATTCAGTTTTTTGTTTATGTTTGTTTGGGTTTTTTTGGTTTGTTTGTTTTTAGTAAATAAGCCAGTTAATTTATAAATAAACATTTCCACAGCTGAGGAGTGGTGTGACTTTCACAGCTGCTGGGTTATGAAGTGTAATGATAGAAATTAAATAAGTTTAAAAACCTGAGTGCATCATTGTTTGTCATTCATGTGTGTGTGTGTGTGCGTGTGTGTGTGTGTGTGTGTGTGTGTGTGTGTGTGCGTGTGTGTGTGTGTGTGTGTGTGTGTGTGTAGGTGTATCCTATTTTATCACTACGTTCTCCATGGCTGATAGCAGTTGTTCTTTGTGGCCACTTTGTGTAGTGCACACACATTATTGCACTCATGCAGCATTTTCCACAGACCAGTGATGCGTTCAGGTACTTTGTCATAACTTGTTTCGTTGTGTTTTCTTTCTTCGTCTCATCTGGAACTCGTTCTTCTGTTGAAACACAAACGAGCTTCAGTTTAAAGTGTAGGAGCAGAAAGGAGACATCAGTCTCATGGACGGCCTCACTCTTTATGTTGATTCATTGTTTAACAGCAGAAGACATTCTGACATCACACCATAAAAACGTTCCACAGCCTCCTACAATAATCAGACAACAGTAAAAACATGCAGATAATAACCAACAACAGTCTCTGTAGATTTAAAACAAAAACCATAAATGAATGCAGCCCAAATGATTTCCTTCCTAATCCAAACAAACAGATGGAGGAGCAGGTCTCTGCCTCCTATATGAAAGATTAAATGTTGCACTTCCACACGTGACTGTAGACAGTGTACATGATACTGCTGCTCACAGTCCACACGCTCCACTTTCCAAGGTTCCCCTGATTTACTGCTGCTGAGGGTTTATTATATGTCTGAAGTACAGTCCACTTACATATTCAGTGTATGCTCTGCAAGATCAGCAGCTCATACACGCGACACTTGATGGAAACACCTAAAGGGAAAGAGCGCCCCCTTTTGGCTAGAGCTGGAAAAACATCTAGAGGGTCTGGGTTCGATTCCACCTCTCTGTGTGGAGCTTGCATGTTGTCTGTGTGGGTTTTCTCCCACAGTCCAAACACATGCAGTTACTGGCATTGGGTTTATTAATCACTCCAAATTGCCCATAGGTGTGAATGGTTGTCTGTCTCTCATGGTTAGCCCTGCGACAGGCTGGTGACCTGTACAGGTGTACCCCCCATCACAGCTAGGATAAGCTCCAGTGACCCTGAACAGGATAGGAGGATGGATGGATTATCCCTTCATACAAAGCAGTTTTTTGTTTATAATTTGATAATGAAATCAAAAACATTCTTCCACAGCTTTGTGAATACATAAATAAACAGCTTAACAAATAAATAATCAGTCGTGTTTAATCAATTTAAACAACGCTGAAAAATATTTTAAAAATAAAAAAATTCTTATCTAATAATTCACAGAACTTTAAAATTATTTTTCATCTATGATGAAATTTGTTACTCAGGTATAAACAGTGACTGCTGATATTTGATTGTGTTTTTCTATTTAAATTCAAATACTCACAATAAAACATAAAAAAAACTACAAACCCTTCAACAAACTCACACATACACAATTCATATTTTGGGAAATATTGCTCAGTATCTGTTGCAGCGTCCAGTGATGATGCAGCGTACAGGTGGCACTACTGAAGCTTAACATGTGGATTTAATCCTGTGGTTTTGGTAAAGTTTAACAAGCTGCACATAAACTCCTATAAACCTGCTCCAGACCAGGAGCACTTTGGTGACAAAATGAATCCTGTCTTTAAGCCTGACAGAGCTTGCTGACCCACTAGCAAGCAGTGCACCCCTCAAGTTCAATAGAAGCAAATTCACTTTCAGATATTTCATCTAATTCATAACAAAATGAAAGAATATTTTACCAGCATCCCTGCTGCTCCACTTAAGTTCATGGAAAAGGAAAAAAAAGCGGGGGTGTTAGGAACATGTAATTGTTTTGCAGCAGTCTTGTGTTTCTTTATGGACAGTCACATTATGTAGTATTTCCAAAAGTGTATGAATGCATCAGAACTGCAGATTATTTGTCATCAAAAAATGCTAAAATTAAAGTGAAAGAGTCAAAGCAGAGCACGGCACTTTATTCCAAGCACAGCTACAGGACACAGACCATAGAAAAATACTCACGTATGAATCATACCAAACAAACAAGCAGAGTCAGGTTTGAGCTCTGTTAGCTTCATTCAGTGGTACCAGCAGCTGAATGCAGGTCGGCATCAGCTCCGAGCTCATCGTTCCCCACAAATCTGACACACAGAAACTGAGAGGGGGTGAGTATGAGCCGGGGCGGTGGTGGTGGTGATGGAGGGGATCAAACAGACATCTGCTGGCCTCGCCCGTTCAGTTAGCAGTCAGAGCTTTTGGCTGTCAGGAGGAGGAGATTTCAGGCAGCGGCGGTGCTGGCAGCGCCAGCTCTGCGGGGTTGGTTTTGTCAGACTCTTCGGTGCTGAGTCCTTCCACCTCCTGCGTGATGGGCTTACCGCCGGGTGGCCCGGCGGGGCTGCTGTCCAACACGCGGCGGTTCAGCTGGACCATGGTGGTCTTGGAGGGCATGGAGGACTGTCCATCCTCCGTCAGCGGGTGTTTACAGTGGAACAGGATCAGGAAGCAGCGATAGAACTGGAACAAATGTATTTATTTTATTTTCAGAAGAAGAGAGACTCAGTAAATATCAGTTAGATCAATGCCAGTGTTGGCAGCTGTGAAGCTCCATCCTTCTTTTAACCATTAACCTCATCTGAAGCTTATTGATTAATGAAAATGAAGCACCAGGGCAGAAGTTTAATTTAAAGCCAGCAGACTCCTCTTTACCTCCCTGTGATCTCTTCAGTATATGATAAAACCTGCTTCATTAACATCAACAAACTGATGTTAATGTCGTTTCCAGACGGAAATTTTCTCACCAACCAAGAAGTCTGTTCACAAAACAAAGCAAAAATTTTTGTTCTTCAGTGCAATTTATTTTGATTTGCTTTTTAAAATAAATTGCTGCATCACAGGGTTCAGCGCGGCTCTCCTGGATACTTTGGTTGTAACGAGTGCTTATTTGAGTTGCTGTTGCGCTCCAATCAGCTCCAATCAGTCGGGCCATTCCCCTCTGACCTCACATGAGCCTTTTCACGCAGAGAACTGCAGCAGGACATTTTTTCAGACTGTAAACCCTGGAGATGGTTGTGTGGGAAAATCCCAGCAGATCAGCCCTTTCTGAAACACGGCCTGTCCGGTACCAACAGACACGTCACAGTCAAAGTCATTTAAATCAACTTTCTTCCCGACTCTGATGCTCAGTTTGAACTTCAGCAGGTCGTCTTCATCATGTCCACACGCTGAGTTGCTGCCATGTGATACTTGTGTCAACAAAGAGTTGAACAGGTTTATATAATAAAATTTTTATGTTTTTTTTTTAATGAAGCTTGTGTCTAATTTCAATAAGCAAGATTTGTATTCACTCCTCTGTTTTCTTGGTATTTGGCTGCTCGTTTGTTCTTCTCATCACTTCTGTTTTTCCATGGATATGTAAGTGTAAATCCTCTGATTTTATATGCAAAAATAATTATTGTTCTATCGTATGTGGTATTTTTTTTTTCATTTACTGTCATTTGATTTTTTCCATCTGTGTGTCAGAGCTGGATCCTACAGTAATGGCAACTTAGCTTAAACCCTGATGCTACCTGATAACAGGCGCGTCCAGCGCTCACCTGTTTGTTCATGAGGATGTAGATGACGGGGTTGATGACGGTGCTGGTCTTGGCAAGGATCGAAGGGACGACGCTGGCCACAGGGCTGATGAGTCCCGGCCGGCCAAAGGTGGCCATCATGGCGACGACGCCATACGGCATCCAGCAGATCAGGTAGCACACCACCGTGGTGATGACCATGAACAGGATGTGAAACTCTCGCCGACGAGCTGCCGTCCGCCTGATATGACCCACCTGACAGATGTAAACAACAGAAATGAAAACAAACATTACAAGATTAAAACATTACAAATATTGACACAATAAATCAAGAAGGGTTAATCAACATTTAATCTAAATGTAAACAAAAACAAAGATACAGAATAACTTTAATGGAGCATAAAAATTTTAATATTTATGCAGAAAAAAATACCCTTTGAGAATTAAAATATATAATTTATTGAAACTTTAAATAAAACTGCCAGATCTGCTGGCCTCGCTCTGATTGGCTGAGGTGACCATGTGACCCACCTGTTTGACGGCATAGAGCAGGCGGCTGTAGCAGTACACCATGACGAGCACGGGCAGGCCGAGGCAGAACACAAACAGACAGATGATGTATGCGTGCGAGTGCGGCGACTTCTCGGTCCACGACACCGAGCAGCTCGTCCCCGCCCCCTCCAGGCCGTAACTGCTCCAGCCCAACAGGGGGGGCACTGTCCATATCACTGAATACAGCCACGACCCTCCCACTGCCAGCAGGGGTTTCCTGTAGTCCGCCGACCGCTTGTTGTACACCATCAGGGTGCTGTAGCGGTCGTAGGACAGGATGGACAGTGAGATCAGGGAGACGATGCCTGAAGATAAAGACAGGAAGTGAACAGATTAGAACCATGTCATCTAGCCATGACCAGACCACCACTGCTTTAGCTTTACACACCTTCAGTACTGGTTTGTTAAACCCTCAGCTGAACTCTGAACATCACACTGCTGTCTTAAAATGTTACCAATGTGTTGATTTTCTTACTTTCTCTGCAGTAGAAGTGATGTGAGCATCAGCCTGTTATTCTGGAAGGATTATTCCTTGTTTCTTTACCTGATCTGTAAATTATTTGACTCAATGAAAGCATCCTCTCGCTCTCTTGACATTTAAACTGCATCACTGTTCAAAAATGTCTTTCAGTCTTTTGGTCCTCCTACTTTAAAAATAAATGAATACATTTAGAAACGGTTGGCGCTCAGCAGTGTACAGCTGTTCTGGACAAATCCAGCATTGTGGGTAAATTTCAGTCAGGCACTCAGAGCTCACTCTACAGCTCTTCTTATAGCTGATTTAGACTTCTGGGTCAAGTCTTTGTGGGGCCCACGCATGTAACCGGAAACCCTTTTGAATCCTACGCCATAACCACTGATATCACCTGACCTGCATATCTCAAGAAATGTAACTACACATCAGGTCAAGGCAGCCTGCAACAATCCTGATTGACCAGTTTCAGCACATTTCAGCATTTCCAGCTTTTCTTTGCAGTTTTTGAATTAATCAGTGAGAGAACAGCAATCATCGTCTCAGTATACTAAATGATATTCATAGCATCAATATAAGGACTCACAAATGTCAGCAAATTCCTGAAATAAGCCATAGGTTACATATGTAGGCCTGCAAAAGCCCAGCACAGGCCTAAGAGTCTCCAGTGACACCTGACCTCCACCTTTGGTACTGCTGACATCACATTAGGCTGTAAGGATTCAGATACTGTATCAGGGTCTGCTCTGGACTGGTTCCCTTCACTGTCTGAATGAGTCTTTTCTGTGGCTGCTCATAGACTCAGGTCCTCTTCCACTTCTCTTGGCTACGGTGTGCCACATGGTTCTGTTTTAGGGCCCTTGGGTTTTTCTGTTATATCTGCTCCCACTTCAGCACATTTTGAATCATTTTAAGGACATTTCCTATCACTGCTATATCTCTTTTAAGCTCCGAGATGTTTCTAAGCCCCAGATCTTGCACACATGCTTAGACTTAATGAAGAGAAGTCATGGAAACTCTAGGCCCCTTTGGCCACATTTGTTAAATCATCTATCAGGAACTTTTGATTCAGCTGCTTGTTTGGATGCTCCCTTTAAATCGCTGATTTTGCCTTGCTTAAGAAATACTGCCAGGTTGGACTGTGTCACTCTGACCTGGAAATTTTTATTCAGCACATCTGAGTTATTGTAGTTTATTCTTCTTTTGCCTTACCAAAACCTCACTGGAACATTTGTAGGTTGATCACAATGCTGCTGTGAGGCAGTCTATGTATTCTCATGCCACACCATTGTTCATTCAGTCACACTGGCTCCCAGTTTACTGCTTCTGACTCTGAGAGGTCCACATGGAGCACACATTCCCCAGCAGGTCCCTGAGGTCTTGTAATCAGGGACTGCTGGCTGTGGTTTTCTCCAGCTGTGGCCCCAGACTGTGGATTTCTCTCCTGCTGAGCCTTTGAAAAAACTCGTCTTTAAACATTTGCTTTTACGTAACTTTTTGTCTTTAAGTTTTTAAAAGTTTTTAAAGGAAAATGTGAAATAATCACAAAAAAAACCTAAATTGTTCAACTACATTTAGATTAATTGCCACGTTTTTGTACCTTTAACCATCAGCATGACCTGAAACCAAGATAATTCTCCTGGAAGTTTAAATTGTCTCTCCAGCTGTTTTAGTGTCCAGACTCTTTGGAGGGGATGTGTCACCTTGGCAACCAATAAAAGCCATCTGTCATGTGGTCTCTGGTTTGAGCACCTTTTGAAAACACTCATTTTCTCCACACGGATGGTGTAGACTGCCCAGCCTGTGGAAGCGTTGGACCTGTCTGAGGAAGAAGGCCGGCAGCATCAGTTCAGACTCTCAGGTCACCTCAGCTCAACTTTACCATCAGGCAGAACACACAGACAAACACAACCCCCACCATCACACCCACCCAACCCCCCCGTACACTATTATAACTTATACTGATAACAACTTTGACTGTCAGTGCATAATCATTCCCTCTGGTGTAAAAATGTCTTATCTACAGTATGTGTGTTACTGTGTGGCGTGCTGGATAACACCACCACTGGGCCTTTCTGTGAGGCGTTTGCATGTTTCTGTGTCTGTGTGGGTTTCCTCCCACAGTCCAAAGACCTGCAGTTACTGAGGTTAGGTTAGCTGGTGATGCTAAACTGCCCATAGGTGTGAATGGTTGTCTGTCTCTCTGTGTTAGCCCTGTGACAGGCTGGTGACCTGTCCTGGTGTCGCCTGCCTCTCACCCTGTGACAGCTGAGACCCAGAATTGCAGCGACAGATGCACTGATCGTTTTTTCTTCTCAGTATTAGTGAAAGGTTGTAGTTTTAGAAGAGACAATGGGAATATTTGATCTTTATGAAGCGAGTCTGGAGGAATTTTTTTATTTGTGGTTTTCTGATGACGACATTTGATCATCATTAGAAGCTGTTGTAAACCTGTTTCTAAACCTTTCTATTCATGTGAGAAATATGATGTTTAATTAAGACTTTATCAGTCTGAGAAGAATTTTTTTTTTATCAAAATCCCCACAGGAAAAAAAAACTGAGCCTTTAAGCCTCGAAGCTGAAGCTTTGTGTAGCCTGAACAGTGTGACTGAGCACAGGTGAGAACAGAGCAGGTAACAGGCCTGGGCACTCCTGTGGTCTGCATCAGGTTATTTTCTGCTGTGCGTCACATAAAAACCACCCTGCGTGGATTATCATCACATTCACAGAGTTCACGCGTGAAAACGGTGCTGAGAGGTGCCGTGTTTGAGCCGAGGTTTGTTATCTGCAGCACGCAGCTGCATTTTATCTGCATCTCCACCCTCTCTATGGAACACGTGACCTCTGAGAACGCAACATGTGGGAGAACACATCAGGATCAGACCTGCTTACTCCTACAATAATACAGCCAATAAACTGCAGGAAAATAAAGTCAGATAAAGCTGAATTTAAAGGGGCTGAATCACTCCTTAATCTCTGTAAACTGCACAGAATGATTTTCAAAATAAAATGCAGTAATACTGAGAGGATGTTTTCACAGCTGCTGTTTATAAACAAAGCTTAAACAGTTTGTTTATAAACACAAACAAATAGGAAGTTCCGTTAAAATGAAATGGTCAGAGTTGGTCCTGGTCAGGTGAGACAGGTGAATTCAAACAGCCTCTGGGGCTCGGGGTTCGGGGGTACCGACACTCACCGAAGCAGGAGTTGACGAAGCCGTACCACATGCAGCCGCGGCGGCCGTACAGCCAGCGGCTGTGCAGGCTGGACGCGAAGCTGAGCGTGGTGCCGCAGGCGCACACCAGCATGTCGCTGACGCTGATGTTGAGCAGCAGCATGTTGACGGGGGTCCGCAGGCTCTTGAAGCGGCAGAACAGAACCAGCACCAACAGGTTGTTGAGGAAGCCGAACACCATGATGGAGCCGAGGAACACCGACAGCACGACGAAGCCTCCGCGCGACAGCCGCTCCAGCGGCGCGTCGTTCCACTCCTCCTCCTGCCCCGCAGCGGACGGAGGCTCGCTGAGGTTGGAGGTCAGGTTGAAGCCGCTCAGCTCCGAGAACATGTCGGGCTGCTCCTCCTGCTCTCCTCAAAGTGGATTCAAGTCAGCTCAGCAGCTTCATATGGTGACGCCGCGCTGCGCTCTGCGCCATCCTCCTGCCGGAGATGCGGCTCCGCGAGACAGCCGCACCAGATCAGGCTGATAATCCGGTCCGAGTCCGGCTGGAGTCACGGAGGAGTCCGAGGACCCGCTGAGGAAGACCAGAGAAACTCCTCAGAGCTTCTCAGAGCGAAACACGCGGACACACCGCGCTTTAAATACAGAGAGGGGGGGGGGGGGGGGGGGGGGGGGGGGGGGGGTGACGACACACAGAAGGGCGAGTAAACTCACTGAAACACCTGAGAACACCTGCCTCGGGGTCACTCTCTGATACCCAGTATGAGGTCAATGATCTACCTCTTACACGTTTTTGTAACTAAATATAGTCTGACTTTTTATGATTCCAAAACCTTCAAATACATTTAATATTCCACGTTTTATTGGAAAATTGAATATTTTAATGACTTTAAAGCATTTTTCACTTTGAAGAGCCTCAGCTGGGACCATTTGGCATGTTTGACGTCCTTCCTTTGAGCCAGCACTGGAGATGGTAAGAACCCAGAAGCAGCTAATGATCAGTCAAAATGATGAAGCAGACACCACTGTGGCCAGTTAACACAACACACAGTACAAACGTGGAGGCTCTTACACACAACTTTTTGTTTGCCCACAGCTCTGACTTTATGAAACAGCAGCAGGATCCAGTTTATTTGTTAAAATAAGTTGTTTTTAGGCCAAATTATCAGATTTTCATGACTCATATTAAAGAAGGAGAATAGTATTTTATATTAGCCTGAATGAATTAAAACAATTGCTCAAGTTATTGTTTTTTAATTATTCATAAAATTATCCAAAGGCTCTAATTCTGTGACCTTTATCTTCTCAGGCAGGTTGTTCCAGAGCTCCTGATGGTAAACGTCACTTTCAGATGTAGGTTCACAGGCAGCAGACTGACTCACACTCAGACTGTCTTTAAACACAATCATTTCCTGCACTGAAGTTGTTTTGATTTTTGTGTGATTGTGAGCAGAATTTTACTGGGAGCAGGTGGATCAGCGATGAAGGAAGCCCACATCCAAATCACTTTCTTTCACACTGCAAACGAGGATGGAGGCTACCGGGTCAGAGGAATATACCGCTGCAGGGAAGTAACTCAAATGTCCAACTGAGCGTCTGTTCCCTGAAGTACCCCTCCTGTTTCTGAGAACTCTGAAGACATCATGGCCGACCTCCCCGGGCACTTCCATCTGGAGAGCACAGCTGTCAGCACCTCCAGCATCAGATCCTCAGACCTGATGAAGGCTGATGTCTGCAAGCAAATCCTCACAGACATTTGGATTGGACATGGTGTCTGCTGAGGAGCTGCAGAGCAAGACATCAAACTCTCAGCTGCTTCACACCAACTGTGTCCCACACAGAATGAAAGAGCAGAAATGCATGATGGTTACTGTAGGTTTTTAATGTCTCCTAAATCATGATGTGAACAAGGGGAGCGGAGGGCGAAGAGGGGAGAGTCCACAGCTGCCAGCCAACAAACGCTGTCATTTATTTTCACACCAGCTCAACCAATCAGATTATTTTTACTTTGTGCCTGCAGAGCAGCTCAGTGGCAGGAAGCACGACGGAAACCTTCTCATCTGTGCTCATTCTCACCTGAAATCGTGCTTCTTTTCCTGCCGTGTGGCTCCTGATTGGCTGATGAAGCTCTGTGATGACAAGACATGACAAGATGTCTGAAGGTGAACCAGCAAGAGGAGGAGATATCAGATTCATCAAGCAACAAGAAAACACAATTTAATAATAAAACACAAAGGTGTGGGGGGGCCTCATACTGAACCCTGAGGGACACCAGCTGAGCGCTGATGGTCCTCCTTTAATGCTAATGTTGATGTGTTTCTAGGATTTAGGTAACAGTACTGTGTGGCCGACTGCAACAAGTCTCCTACCACCCCACATTCATCCAGCATCACTTTCTCAGGCCAAAGAACAACCGAACTGTCTCTACTGAGTTTCCATTCACATTTGCTATGAAGACGCTGTGTCACATGTCAAACCTCGGAGGGGACGAGAAATCCTGAAATCAAGGAATGTTGGACCCTGTCTGAAACGGACGTGTGGGTATAAAAAAATGTAATTTTGTAATTCTTAAACTGTTAAACAGCAAAATTTGTGTAAAACACTTTAATTAAAGCTGAATAGAATAGAATAGAATAGAATAGAATAGAATAGAATCAGAGAGTCTGAGATGGACCTGATCTCCACTGTAGAGCACCTGCTTGTTTTACTGAGGTGTTCTGCAGGTTTAGTGTGCATGTTGATGAGAAACGTCCTTCAGCCTGATTTCTTTCACAGATGTGGGAGAGTTTCTTCTTCCTGCATGCTTATAATAACACAGTTGGGTTTCAGCGGCGTATTAAATCTCTGGGTGATATCACACTGACAGAGAAACATCCTGAAGATCAGATTTCTTCTGATATTTCCTCCTGAAAGTCAAACCACAGGCACATGTGACCCACAGCAGCAGTTCCTTCAGGAAGCTGTCAGCTGACTTCTTCATTTTTCATCTTTTTCCCTGAAGACAAACTGACAGCAGAAGGTCTGCAGCTGTGATCTGATCCAGATGTTGGAGAGGACACAAATGTTTGTGCCTCGGGAGGTTCAGACCTCCGGAGCCACGAGGACTCAGCGGGGCGACTGTTAATGAAGCAAAGAGTCACAGAGAGTTCCTAATCCCGAGCTCGAGAGATGTTTGGATTACAGAGTAGGTTTGTAACAGTGCAGGATTCATTTCCAGGCTGAAGGCTGTTTCCTCAAAGTCTTCCCAGGATCAGGAACAGATCTACTGTGAGGCTTAAATAAACACTGGGGAGTACTGCGCTGTACTGTGTGCTGGACATTTGAGTGCATTCAATAAAAAAGAGTTCTGACAAGAAGGAATTCAATCAATGCAGAGCACGCAGCAGTGCACTGAGGAGTGCAAAGAGCCAAAGGACACAGAAAACCTTAGAGCACCACAGTGCAGTGTTCAGCTCCTCCCTGCTATCACACACAGGTCAGAAAGATGGATGCAGCAGTTTGGACACACGGGTCTGGTTGCTGTTGGAGGCGGAGGTACCAGGACAGAAGCCAGGACTCCCTCTGTGCATGCCTGCACCTCCAGTATGTGCAGGGTCAAGAGGTCGAATACACATAAAGCACGAGGGAGAGAAAATGTTGAATCCTTAACAGCTGTGCTGTGCAGTTCTGTGAAGAAGAGTGAAGAAGATCCTCACTGCGTGAGAAATGATGCACAGCGATGGAGCATCCTTCAACCTCATTCTAAAATGAGCAGGATCAGGAACAGACTGTGGACCTGAGGCCTGTAGAACAGAATCAAAGCTTCTCATGCTTCATTAATCTGTGAAAACAGCACCTTAATAAGTCCAAACACCCACTGATTTATTCTCTGCTGTGGCTTCCAGGCCCTGCCGCCTCACTGCTGAGCTCGTTTTAGTCTCTGGGATTGTGTCTTAGTCATGAAATGATGACACCCACAGAACACAGTTACTGCATGGTTAATATCACTACTGTGTTGGGGGGGGGTAGTTTAATAGAACTGTTTGATGTGTTTGAAGACATGAAATCTGCACCTGTCACGTGACTGCAGTGCAGTAAAAAGTGCTTCATAGAAACAGTGTGACACTACAGGAGTGGGTTTGTGTGGGTCTGCATGAAAGATGGAGAACTCATCACCCACTGGTTCATGTAGCCTCGGTGTGAAGCTTCGGTTTTAGCATTTTGCCTGCTGTCGTGTTTGTGTTTGGAGCCAAAGTGACCATATATGGATGAGTTATCAGCTAATAGCCTCCAACAAGACTGGAGCAGCCGTGTCATTGATCAGATAACGGCATTAAAAAAAGGTACAAACAGCCACACGTGGCCCACAAGTCCAGTTCAACTCACTAAAATCTGAACAATCCTGTTTAGGGTTGCCACCTGTCCCATATTTTACAGGACCGAAAATACGGAAATTACTGAATCGTCCCTTATTTGGCAGTTAGGAACGATTCTCCAATCCTGTTTGAGGATTCTTGTGAAACTGAAAAGGTGCCCCTAAAACAACAATTGTGACCATGGTCATAATTTGGTCTTAGATCTATTAGAGGATAATTGTTGCACTAAAATCTGACCAATACTACAGGAGGAGCAGCAGTGGCGGCTGATGTTGGCATGTTCTCAGAGGAACGTCACTGGTCCTCCCAGCAGAACCGGTCAGTGTCCAGAAGCGTGTACGTTTCTTTGTGACCTTTCAAACATTAACGATGTACATGATAAAATTAATCAAACTCTTCACTAAATCTCAGGGTCTCAGATGAGGACGGATTTTTAGGCCTTCAGCCGTGAAGTCCTAAAGTGATCTGACTGAAGGCTGCAGTGAGAGCTGAGACTCAAACACCTCTGACTCAAACTTTAATGATAATCAGCAGCGCTGCAGCAGAGTCTGGCTTCTGCTTTTCACAATAAGAGCTGCAGTAACAGTGGGTGTGAAGGTCAGAAGGACAGCAGCTTCCCTCGGGCTTCATCATAATCATCATCATCAGCTGTGACTCTAAATGCAGATGTTTTGTTTTTCCGGCAGCTGAGGCGCCGCTCGTCACCGTCACTGCCAAACAGGAAGTGTGAAAACGTCCACGGCGGCATGATGATCCTGCGGCTGCAGACGTGCCGACTTTCACTCGACTTTGTTCCTTCAGCCAGAAAAAATAAAAACACCGAGCATTTCATTCATTTATTATATTTATTAATATTTATATATTTATGAAAATGTATTTTATTGGCCTTCAAGCTTTTAAGTATTTTTTAAAATATATTTGTGAGAATACACCAATATTTTCTACTTTCAACATTTTTTTAAATTTTGGTTTCTAATTAATAAAATAAAATTAATATAAAATATTAATATTTAAAGATGTAAGCATTTAAAAAACATTTTGATGTCTTAAGTAAATTTAACACAAAACATTGACCATTTTAAAATAATTTTTCTTTTGTCTGAAATATTTTTAGAATTTATTTTCTTATATTGGTTTTTCTTATATTTTGATAAAAAAAATTGTCAACATTTACTTATTATTTTATATACTTTCTCAAAGATTTAAGGCATTTCTTGTTTGGCTTTGTTGATGTTTTTATTTGGTGTTATTGCAGTTTCATTCATATTCTTCTTCAGTTCAGAGTGACCAGCTAACCTAACCCCACTAACTGCATGTCTTTGGAAGGAAACCCACAGACACGAGAACAAGCAGCTGAGGGGGCTTCAAACCCAGACACTGTGAGGCAGCGGTGCTAACCGCCACGCCACCGTGCTGCCGTTTTAAAGTTGTGTTGATTTTTATGAATGTTGTTCAGTAGCTGCTTTTACAGACCTCATATTTCTCCTCTGAGCTTCATCATGAACTGAAAAGCTCATTAAAAACGCTGCATGTTCTGAAAGGAGAGAAGGTGTACGGAGGTCAGCTGGTGTTTTATTAATAATCAGCTGGACATCAGCTGTTTGTCAGCAGGACATTTTTATTCCTCTCTGGTGTGAAAAGTTTCCCTGCAGACAATCGCATCTCCTTCATCTCACCCTCCACCCGTTCCTCTTCCTCCAGATTCAATTCTTGTTTCTTGTATGCAGCACTGTTATTGTATGGAAGCTTATTTCTGACACTAATTTTAAAAAAAAGAAAAAGGCAAAGTTGGAAATTCAAATCACCTCAAAATTCCAGTTTGTTCTGAGCAAATCCAAATTTTGAAGCACTGAACTTCTCTTTTTGAGTTGGCTCAAATTTCCAAACGACAATCCAAAATTTTTAACTTACAGACAGCAAGAAAAAAATCGTCTTTGTGTCAAAAATAAACTTCCATATTTCTGGACTTTGTTTGGAGGTAAATAATCTATCAATTCTATTTTTTTTAATATTATAATCTTCATCTTTACATTAAGTGTGAAGTTCTGAAGTCTAAAATAAATATCTGCAGAAGACAATTTGTGCCAGAAAAAAAATTATAGTGCAAATACAAAATGTAAAAAATAAATAAATAAATAAATGTAAGGCAGATAAATTTTAGCATATTTAAAAAAAAAAAATTTACATATTGAATGTCAAAACATTCTAATAAATTCATCATGGCATATTCATAACCCTATATGTGATTTATAGGAGATTAAAAATCCAAACTGTGTGTAAGTAACTAGAACGCCAAAATGTTTTTTTGTTTGTTTTGTTTTTTTTTGGGGGGGGGGGTGTCAAATTAAAAAGTAACCTTAAAAATCTGCATAGGGAGGCGTTTTATTTGTAATGGTAGTGTTTCCTTTTTTTCTTGGCAGCATTTGTCTTCCATACTCTGAGCTGAACCGGTTTTGTTTACGACTGAAGTCTGTAGTCTGAAACTCGCCCGGCACAGATCGTCTCCTACTCACACATCCTCTCACCTGAGTGACCAGCAGGGGGCGCTTACAGAAGAAGCACATATATAATAAACTACAGAAGATGCTTTTATTGTGTTAAAAATGTATCTCTGGGTTCAAAGGTCATGTTATCCACAAACCAAATAAAGAATAGTTTAAAAAAAAACACCTTTGACCAAACTGGGTCTCCATGAAGGCATCAACACACTGGCCTGGTTTAGTCATGTTGTCATTGTCCTCCAAAGAGTGCATCGGCTCTCTGTGTCTGTGCGCTTATATAAATATATATTAAATATCTGAAAACTACAAAATAAAAGCTCTGACTGAAGCTCCCGTCCTCAGAGAGTCGTCTGTGGTGTTTCCTTCCTCCTGATAGCAGCGACTCAGCGGCTGGATGATCGGGTGTTTGAGGAGGGACTGTTGCCTCCAGGTGGGCAGCTTAAAGTGGAAGACTGAAAGTGCACTGAGAGCAGCGAGGTCGAGGCAGGAAGCAACGCTTTGCTTTCGATACAGAACGTCCAGCGCGACCTTCATCTGTCCACGGCGGACGCCTCGCTACCTCGCATCTTCTTATCGAGTCCATCAGCATCTGTCAGGTGTGATTTCACTCAAGGTAAATCTGCAGGAAAGTCAGAGGAGGGGAAGGTCTGAGGTTTCCCAGCACCATCTGAACGCAGCACAGCGAAGGGGAACAGGAAGCTGTTAAACCAGGGTCTCTGTGAGGTCAAAGGTTCAGGACTGAGCGACCTCCAGTTTGGAGTGTGCCGGAGCTTCGATTATTTCTCCGACCTCGAACAGCTCCTGAAACACAAAACAAATATATAAATTATACTAACTAATAACTGTCCATACTGACTAATTACATAAGTCTCAAAGTGAACATTTTTCATCAAATCAAACAGAAAATATTCCCAATAGCTGATCAGTGAGGCCTTCATGAACCGATCCATAAGAGGAAGTCTCAGATACCTTATCATAGATGACTTTAACGATGAGCGAGCAGCTCGGACACGTCGCCACCTCCTCCCCGTTCTCCAGGTCCTCCTTCAAAATAAAAAACAAAAACCTTCAGCAACTTTTTTTTCCTGCACCAGAAACTCTGTAATAAAACAATAAAAGGTCATCATGAAAAAAATCCACCAATCACACAATCCAGCTGTGATCTTTGAGTCCGAGCTTTGTTCTGACACACAAATCACCAAGAGTGTACACTCGTGCTTTCTCCAGCCAACACATCCATCCATCTTATCTGGAGCTGGGATGTGGGAACAACAGCCACCTCGTCCAGCTCATCCGGAGAAACACTGAGCTGTTCCCAGGCCAGCTGAGACATTATCTCTCTGTGTGTCCTGGGTCCGCCCCGGGGCCTCCTCCCAGTGGGACACACTTGGAACACCTCACCCTGGAGGTGTCCAGGATGTCTGAACCACCTCAGCTCCATGTCCAACTCCTCTCTGTGAGGGAGAAAGCTCATTCCACCCATGCCTGAATAAACACGTGCAGGAACACCATGGAAATGATGGTTACACCAAATGTATTCAGACCACGAGCTGCTGAACAGATGCTGCAGGGAGCCTGAGAAACTGCACCCCCAAAGCAACACCGCAAAGCTGATACTAAAGAAGATGGTCACATCTGGAGGATACGTTGAATGCATGGAAAGCTCTGAATAACTAAGTCCATGTTGTTCTATGGATCGATGCCAGCAGTGTAATAACTGCGATGAACCGACTGCTTCATGACTGAAGGGCTGTGAGGAGAAGGAAGGAGAAGGAAGCGTGGTGAAGCTGGAGGATGACGGTGCTGAGCAGGTAAACACTGCTGAAGTCTGAGATCAGGATTTCCCAGTTTTAGAGCACTGAGGTGTTTGTTCTGTTTTACTGTTTTTAAAAACATCAGTATGCATCATGAGAGAGCTTCATCTGCGCCATCAAGTGGACAGTGAGTGTATAACAGGCAGTGATTATAACCACACTGTGGCTCTGATGTGAAGCTTTGAACAGAATAAATGACTGAGTGATGTTTGTGATGTCAACACACAAACTGTCTGACACAGTTTGTTTCCACTAAAGGGGACGTGGAAACAAACTGGGGAGAGGGTTGTGATGTGATTGTGTTACTTCATTATTACTAACTTTGTTACTGTGTGCATGTGTTGTTATGAGAGATCTGACTGTTCTTCTTTTTCCCGAATCACTGACGAGGTTCATCCGGCTTCAAAGGTCATCAACACGAGCCTCGATACACACTTCACAAAAATCTTCCTGGAGTACTCGACACACAAAGACGCATCACTACAGCCCACTGTGATCACTGAGGACCAACAAACAGGCTGCAGCTCAGTTTGAGGATTTCTTAAGCCAGTTAACTCAAAGAAAGCCTGGATCTGTTGAACTTTCATGGTGTTCCTGCTGCAGATAAACCTGAACCCCAAACTCCTCCTCAGCAGCTGTTCAGTGAAGAGCTTCAGTCCAAACTTTAAGGTCAGATTCTCACAGAGTGACTCTTTGTTTCAAAAATATCAACATTTTTATTTTAAAACGTGTAAAACTAAGTTTATCAGTTCACGCCTACAAATGATCAATAATTAGAAAGCCCTGATTGGTATGAAGTTTTAATCTCTTAAGTTTGCAG